>NW_018165278.1:36144-65011 GCF_001263595.1 Phalaenopsis equestris | reverse complement strand
TCTAGCCCAACATGCCCAAATTGGCCAAAATCCTTAAATTCCTCAAATCGAGTTTCCAATTAAACTCAAAATCATTTCAATCCTTCACCAAAAATCTTCATAACAATCATCTACACAATATTGATCAATCAATTGGGCTCAAAATCATGGCTAGCCTAACCCAAACCCAACTTTTAGCCATTTGGACCCGAATTGGACCCATGCACCAAAATTGACTTAGTTATGCCTAAGCCACCAAATTGATGACACCTCACCAACTAAGTACACTCTATTGATCAGGCTAAACCCCCTTGGACCAGCCATGGTGAGCTATGGACCATTGGATCCCTAAATTAAGGGATTTATGCCCATTTATGGGCCCTAACCAAAACTCCTCCCCATCATCACTTGCCATTGAGGGTTAATTATAATTAACCCTCCCACTGTCTCACCTGACCACTTGGCCACCTCCCCTGGCCCTTCTGACTGGTCTAGTGGCTGGAAAACACAAAAATCGAGAGCCCCAAGTCAAAATTTAAACCCAAACTCACCCATCTGAGTTGGTCAATTTCAATTGGTTTTAGCACTTCAAAACCCTCCACCTAAGCACCATTTTGCACCCCTCAATTGGCCATGACAGCCACCCTAGTCCATTTTGATTTAAACCTCACCTCCATGGCCAAGAAAGAAGTGCTAAAATTTGCTTAAGGAAACTTTGTCAAATTGCTCTCAGAGACTCCCTAAGAACTCCTTAGTTCAAGCCCACCATTTTCCCCCTTTGATCCCTACTGTGGAAGCTCAATTTTGAGCTCAAATTTATGTTAAAACCAGGACAGAACTCCCCGCATCTCCACAGTGAACCAAACTCCAATTAACTATGCACACACCATCCCTACAGTGAAAGAAGTTGATTCCCCACAAAAGCCCCCTCTGAAATAGCCTCTAACCTAGCTCTAGACCAACACCTGAAATCAAGCTTGATCAAATCCATACCTAAACCATTCATCAAGGCTTGAGACTTCATCCGAAGGTTCATTGGGACCAATCAAAGCTACCAAAACCATCTGATTGAGGCCTCCCCTCTCAGACAAAGGTATTGAACTCCAACCCTAAACTGAACTTATTTTCTCACTCCCTAATTTTTAATTAGATAAATACCCTCTGTGGTATTTTAATTCTCCATGTTTTAAAAAATTTCACCATGGCTTGAAATTTTGAGGGTTTGTTCCTCATGACACAGGCCATGTCTTCTGATTTTTCTAAGGTCAGAGGGCATCTCTATTCTTCTAACCCTAATTTTCAAGCTAAAGTGACCATTTTGACTTATTTTAATTATATAAATCAAAATATCACTTGAAAATTTATGAAAACAATTTTAGTAGGTTTTTTGTGATCAGAGAAATCTAGGAAAAATATTGTGATGCTTTGAATCATTTTGTGATTTTTTATACTTAGTTAAATGGAAATACCTTGTATTAATTTGTGTAAATTAAATACATATAAAAAATGAAAAAAATCAACTCCACATTATTCATAAAAATCATGTCTACCCACTGTAAAAATATCAAAATTATTTAACTTAGTCTAAGCACTAAAATGGATTTCTTAAGGAAACCTTGCTTTTTGTATGAAAATAATTATATTAAATTAAATTGAAAATTTATGAAAATTATTTTTCTGAGTTCCTTGTGATCAGGGGTATTTTATAAAAATAAAGCCCATTTTTGTGAAAATATTTCATTTTTTAAAATATATTTTGAATTAAAATAATCAAAATTTTTAAAAATACAAAAAATGGTTTAAAATGAGTGGGAATGTCCCCTGATCACTTAGAATTTATTAGGACATTTTTCCTAATTTTTCTAATTTTAAAAAAATTTAAATGCTTAAAAAATAATTTTTCATATTTTCTCACTAAAATATTTATATTAAATAAATTAAAAATTACAAAAATAGAAAATTTGATTCTCCGTGTTTTCTGAACTCAGAGGAGTCTAATAATAGTACAAAAATAATTTTTTTAAATAAAACACTATTTTTTATTTAGATAAATCATGAAAATTGATCTAAAATTCAATAACAAAAATAGAAATTTGATTCATAAATCATGAAATTTTGCTTAAGTATTTATCTGAATTTAAGAAACCTCTAGTAATTTTTCCATAAATATAAATTCTATTTTAGATAATTAAATAAATTAACTTTTGAAAATCTTATTTTCTAAATTTAAATAATCATCTAAATTAAATTAAATTTTGAGAGGTCCACTTATCCTCCTCTAACATTTTAATTACCTCATGGATATAACACTTTAAACCCTCGAAGTCATTTGAGTTGTGTTTAAAGAGTTATGAGGTGAAGTGCCCTAAGGGCAAAGTGATAAATTTAGGACTTTGGTGCCTTAATAAAAAAATTAGGATTATCAAAGGGAAAATGGGTAATTTGGATCTTAATAAACATGTTTGGATGATTGAAATACAATGGGTTGAAAGGTAGAAAACCATTCAACACCCTTGCACAACATCAACTAAAAACATAGTTCTCCTTATCTTCATGACTCGGAAGTCAATTAAAGATCAAATGATTCTTAAGTGATGGGCTTAAGCCAGAAAGATGATAACTTACTTTCTTCAAGCCCAAAGTTGAGGATGATGTGATCACTTAATAAGAATGTATCACACTTAAATCAAAACTTAGATAATCACCACTTCATTCATTAATAGCTAAGTTGAATTCACCCTAATAATCACTATGTATCTTCATCCATATGCTCTACAATGCTCTAAATTTGTCACTTTATCTGTAGTATAGTTGACATTATCTAAAATCCTCTGTAATAACTCTGACTGAGAATCATATCCAGAAGTCTGACTCAGTGATGTAGAAGCACGTGAAGTAGAAGCTTGTGAAGTATAGACAGTAGAACTACTAGAGAATCCACCCTTCCAACCAAAAATAGAATGATGTGAATAAGTATTCACATTCACACTAGTAATAGGCTTCAGATGCTGTAAGATCTCCTACCAACTGTCATATCTAACACCAGTCTGCTCGCATAATGAAAAGATTAAGGATGTGAATCTCAAACCTGCAGTAGTAGCAGCAATAGCAGAACTAGTAATAACTCCATAATAATAACTCCATAAATCAATCCTCATAAATCAATCCTCCAATATCAATAGGCTTGGACTGCTGAGTATATTAGTTTAAAGTTGATCTCTCTCGAGTCACTTCACTCAAATGATTTGTAGGCAGCAGACGAGCAAAAATAAAATAATGTCATGCCTTTGCAGTGGCATCCAACTTTGAAGTAGAGAAGTTTACTCTTGTTTCATTTGTAATTTTCCCCATAATCCTCTCCCAGCAATCAAAGATGAAATAATCTCATCTAACTCCTCTTCAGTAGGACTATAGTTTGCATAAAAACATAAAGTACTCGGGGGCAAGTGATAAAACTGATTAATTACCTCAAGAGAAAATGGTACTATCTTCCCCCTCACTATGACTCCTTCCTCATCAGCCTTCAACAGATTAACATAAAACTCTCGTACCACAGAAATAACAGAACCGCTCCTACTGGCAGCTAACAATCAACTCTTCAATAGCTCCTCTCATATTTTTAAAACATCTCTTAGGAATTAATTTCCTCGAATGCAGTGCGTCACTGTATCGATCTTGAGCTCTAACACTAACAAATTTACTTGAATCGAATGGAGCTTTTCCCTTGCTTCTCTTCATTCTTGGTGCCATTTTCCAAAAAATGTATAAAATTATTCAAAATAAATTTCACAATCAACTCCAAATCACTAAACTCAACTTCTAAAAGCTTAAAGTACCAAATTTTTGCATTTTATATGAAATTTTCCAAAATTTTCACCATGAATAGTGATTTTTGGGTAGCTCATGAATGTGCTCAAAAGACATGGTGAAAATCAAAACTTTTTGCATAGAAGTTAAGCTCTTACCTCAAGAAGATGAAGTCAAACAAATTAAGCTTGAATCCACTAAGAAATTTTCAAAATAGGTGATGCACTAGCTCCTACTTTGCAAAAAACTGAGGAAGAAGGCGAGTGAAGGTGCGTTAATGGTTTTTTTCGACCAAAAAATTCACTTAAAACTGTTCGCGAACCGGTTTTCGTGAACCGGCTCTTAAGCGTGAATGGTTCAACGCTTAGGCATCAGTCTTTCAATTTAGGCAGCGCTTTAGAGCTGGTTTTGGCACATAGGCGCCAGTGCACAAATATTGATTTTTTTTTATTTAAGTAAAATGCACTTCTAGCCTAAGTCAACCAACCCTCTATGGTCTTAAAACATTTTATATATTATTTTCTTCCCTCTTAACTCTCCTCTTACTCAAGATTCACCGATTTAAACTAATTCGATTCAACACTAAATAACACAAAATTTCACACAAATAAAACATTTATATTAATTCACAAACGATTACAAACACTTTCAAACACATAAATTCTCAATCCAAATAGTCTCGGATGAGAAAATTCCTAACATAAACACTAGACAAACATAACATAAAAACACATTAAACATATTTAACATTAACAAATACTAAACACATAAACACAAAATCACAAACTTAATTCCACTCTCTACTGGATGGAATGAATTATGGCCTATCGTTAATATCTACCTGAAAGAACTGCCGATGTGAATGTATATCTAAAAGAACGGATTATGATTAATAACTCTGGTTGAATCTTCTTTAATCCACTTGTTCTTCAGATACATAGCCTTATCGGCTTCTTCTATAAAACAAGTATGACTAAACTGCATTTTTAGTTGCCATCCCAAATGATCCAGATGTGCGTTAAATTCCATCACTTTTGCTTCCATTGAAGCCATGTTAGTTTCAGTCCTTGTGATTTTCTCTAGCCTTAATTTTAGTTATTTTCTCTGTTATTCCTTCGATACTAACGGCTAGGAAAAAATTATATAATTCTTAAATTATACATCTCTTGTGTACTCTGACTAATAAACTTCTTTCTCATTATCTCCTCCTTCTTTAAATCACTCTCCCAAGATGACATCTTTCCAAAACTTTTTTTCCAAACTTCTCTTTATTTCACTTAGGATTTAGGTTTAGAATTGAATTGTGATAAAAATCATTACATAACCCTTCTATTTATAGTCTCTAAACCTCCCCCACAACTCCTATGCACATCCTAGAACTGCTCTCACACGTTCAAGCCAACTAATTCACGGTTAGAACTTCCAGAAACCAAATTCGTACATGTTATTTAAATTGTCGTGCTTAAGCGTCGGATATTGGCGCTTAAGCGCCAATGCTCAATTTAGCAAAGGTCAACTTAACGTCCAAACATTGGTTCTAACATGTCTAAGTCATCTTTTAAGGTCTTAGAATAATCACTAACTCAATATATGGTCAAAATACTCCAAGAATTTTTCTAAATCACACACAATAGCATAAAAATAAAAAAAAATACACATATAACTATGGCGTCCCTCCCACAGAGAGCTTAGTTTAACGTCATCAGCCCGACGTAACCAATGTTTATTCTGGTTGACCCAACATCAGAAAATTATTTAATCTAAGTTGGTCACCTAAAAAGAAATATTTCAGCATGTGACCATTCACTTTGAATATTTTATCAGTTTTCGGATCTTTGATATCCACAGCTCCATAAGGAAAAACTTTCATCACATCAAATGGGCCCATCCACCTTGACTTAAGTTTGCCTGAAAATAATCTTAACCTTGCATTATAAAGCAAAACTTGCTGCCCTGGATAAAAATTTTTAGTAAGAATCCTCCGATCATGCCACGTCTTCAACTTTTTTTTTGTAAATCTTAGCACTTTCATAAGATTCATTCCTTATCTCTTCAAGACCATTAAATTGCAATAACCTCTTTTCACCAGCATCTTTCAAATTATAATTAAATTCATTAATTGCTCAATATGTTTTATGCTCAAGTTTAATTAGTAAGTGACACGCTTTCCCAAATATTAGTTTGTATGGGAACATTCCTATAGGAGTTTTGTATGTAGTCCTTATCGGCACTATTTTGGTTAAGGATTTGTTAAGTTATTGGCTGCTAGGATGGATATCCTAACACTCATTTTTATTTAATTTAATACATATATAATTTAGAAAAAAAATAGTATTTTGGATTTTGGAGGATTTTGGAAAATACAGAAAATACAAGATCGGACTGATCTCATATCCCCAGTAGTTTAAATAAACGAGCCTAGTGCAGCAAGTAATGTATTCATCCCGAAGGATAAATGCACCACTTACTGGTAAGGCTCAATTAAATAAACTAAAGATTGTATGACATTCGTTAAGTCTGTAAAAACCATTTGATGTTGACCTATAATACAAAGAATTAAATAGAGTTTATATTAAGCTGGGTTTGGAAATGCTTCCTATAAGGGCAAGCCTCTATAGTTAATTACATCTTAGATAACCGGAGTCACCTAAGAAAACTCTCGATAGATAAAAAAACTCTCGATAAAAATCAGAAGATATTATCTTCAAGGAGTTCAAATCGATAGAACTTTTCAAGGAGATCATACAAAGAGATGTGAAAGGGGAATGGCTTAAATTTGAAACATTTTATGGAATCCAAAGGAAGAGAGACTAGGGGATGTCATAGATCCGGAGGAGACCCTCGATGACTTCCCAATCTACCTTATGGTTTGGCTTCAATTTAGAAGAGAAATATTTAAATGTTTCATTCTGCCAATTTTATTAATTTATGGCTTACATTCGTGTGAAACGATCACACAAATAGCCTAGAAGATATAAAGATTTAGGTCGTGACAAACGACAACCTCTGAATCCTAAGACGGGTAAGGTTTTAAATTTAATTATAAAAAAATTGAGAATTAATGTTGCACTAGAAGGATAACCTCAAAATCCTATGGCTTGTGTTTAATTTCTAAAGAGAGATATGTTTTTGTAGGTGGCTTAGTTGTTGAAGATGATCATGTTGCCCACGATGCTAGCTCCAAGCTCCTCACCGTGGCAAGTTTTAGCTTTCTAATTTCTAATGTGTCAAGTCATGATTTCAAATCAAATGGATGTATGGTTATGATTCCTTAAATATTCCGGGGCATATTAAAGTTGATTAAAGCGACACCGGTTAGGATCATATGGTTCCCTTGTTATGGTACCACTATTTTCTTTCCGATTCACTTAGTCCAAACAAGTTCTTAAGCTCATTTAAACTTGAGAGATCTCATTAGCAACCGTGCCATTTAGATCCTGGGAAATCTCGTTAGCAACCGTATGTTACCTCCTCCGAGGGATTCCCGATCATTTGATAGAGACATCTTAATTTAGTTGCAATTATTTTTTTGTGATGTTTTGTGATTTTTTTTGTGATGTTTGTGATTAAATTTTGAGTTATCTTATATTTTGTATTGTCGGGGTGAATTTATCTTAGTCGATTTAATTTTAATTTTGGTTTCAATTTTGTGGCTATCCTAGCAGTTTTGGTTTTTATACAGAGTGACATCGTTGTTTAGCATGCAAGTTCGTAAGCATAAAAGTACAAAGCATAAAAGTACAGTGTAGAAAGTACAATAAAAGAAAGTACCGTTAACTATAAAAGCATACCAGGCAATTCTTCACGTTCCTCTACCTGAAACTTTAGTATCTTTGCAAGGCATATATATATAATTTTGCAGGAATTAAAACATGCTTATAGAATTAAAGCATGCTTGTTGTAAAAGTAGAGAGTACAGTTTGAGGTGTGTCTATCAAATCCTATGTCATACCTTAGTAGATCTAAATTTTTAGGATGATTCCTTTAAGCAAATCTTAATAAGTTCAGATGTCCTTCAAGATTTCCAAAGGATTATGAAGAAGTCTCGAGTAATACCCTATACATTTCATAGTTCCTGGAATTATGAGTTTGTTTTGGTTTTATTGTGTTTGTGTAGTTCATTCAGTTAATACCCTTATGCTCAATGAATTTTGATGTTTTGATTATCCCTTAAGTGGGGTAATCATCACTTGATGTTTCACTTATGAGTTATATAAGTAAAGACCCTTGGGGGCAACTTGACTTAATTAAGTAATTTGATTTTTAGAGAATGGGTTTGTAGTGTTTTGAAAGGTTTCAAATTAATTATAAATAATTTTCTAAATCTCATTACATAAAATTTTGATTAAGCCTAGTTCACTACTGAGCCCTTAAGATTTAATGGGTAGATTACAATTTTAAGAAAAAGGATTTTTCAATATTTATATTCTTAATCCTCATCATGAATTATAAATCATTTTAAGACTACTAATTGGGTGTTTCAAATCATTGAGTTATGATCTTCAAAATCAAACCCCACGCCTTAATATCTCCTTCTTTAAATACTTTCCAAATTTTATTAATTTTAAGAAATTACAAATTTATCCTTTATAAGACAAAATTGGAATTGGTTTCTACCACTTATCCATTTAATGTTTCAATCATCAAGACATGTCAATTAAGATTATTTGTTGCCCATTTAGTCCTTTGGTCAAGCCTAAATATTAATATATTAATTAAAATATTAATTAAGCTCAAAATTTTAAAATTACAATTTTGCCCCTAGGGTCTTAGTACCCTATAACTCAATAAATTAAATTCAAATGACTTGAAAATTTTATGTTACCTCACTAAGGGGTTAATTAAAACATCAGATGAGAAAATGAGATTTTTCTGAATTTATTTAATTTTAGAATTATTTTTAATGCAAAGAAATAGAGATTTTCAATGAAAATTTGATAACTCAATCAAATAAAACTTTTATCCTTAAGAAAATTATTGGAGTCCACCTAGGCCAGAGGACCACTTAGACCAATTTTCATGATTAATTATTAGAATTAATTGTTTGTTTTGAGCATTAATTAAATATTAAATATTATTTAAGTAGAGAATTAAGTTTTATATTTTTATTAAATCTCTCTGAGTCCAAGGAACCCTAAGAAAGAAATTTTAGATTTTTGTGGCTCATATTTTAGTTATTAGAATTATTTTTAGTGAAAAATTATAGAAAATTCATTTTTTATCCTTTAAAAATTAATATCTTGACTTAGAAAATTAGGAAAATTATTTTAATTGGTTCTAGGTGATCAGCAAGTCAAATGTGATGTTTTAGTTTGATTTTACAATTTTGTAATTTTTATGATTTTTAATTCAATTTTAATTATTTAAAGACTTAAAAATACCTTAAAAATAAATAAATTATTTTAATTAAACTTTTATTTTTCTTAGGTTCCTAAATAAATTACTTTAATTAAACTTTTATTTTTCTTAGGTTCCTCTGGTTATAAGAATCTCCCAAAACTAATTGGTGATTTCTTGAGTTGTATTTTAAGTACTATAATTATTTTAATGCCAAAGCTGTAATTTCACTTAATTAATTTATTTGAGTGGTCAAATTAACTCCAATTGACTTGAAATTTTTATGGAGATCTCTTTTAACATTAAATTACAATGTGGAATAGTTTTTATGCCATTTATATTTATAATTACTCCAAATTAACTTTCTTTTCATTTTTAGGGTTGGTGACAATTAAGGTTATTTTTAATGAGTTAAACTAAGCTTATATTTTTCCTAAGATCCTCTAAACACAGTGGACCTACCAAAATAGGTTTTGTATTTTTTTGATAATTATTTTAATTATTATGATTTTTATACCAAAATAGGGGTCATTAACTAAAAAATTAGATAACTCTAGTTAGAGATACCCCCTAACCTTGGAAAAACCAGGGGAGATGCCTAACAACAGACATTAAAAGCCCTATGGTCCCATGCCATGGTGAAATGTCTATGCAAATGGAGAATCAAAATATTAAAAACACTATTTAATTACTTAAAAATAAAATATGTATCAAATGAACATGAAAATATTTCCACATTGTTCTCCTCTATTCACACAGCAAGAGGATATTTTTATTTTATTTTTGTGTTTTTTGTACACAAAGTTATGGATTTTTCAAGTTCTAGGGGTTTAAAAAAATAGAAAAATACCCTAATTTTCTACTTATCCACGCAGCGCGCTCCTATTCGATGTCGTCGTCCACGCCTGCCCCGTCAGCCCGCCTTTTTGAACCCTCCATCCATCCGGTGCAAACAGAGCCTTTCATTTGATAAACGTGCGATCCAACAACTACGGGTCATCGTCCCCAAAGCCTTTAGCCCAATAACTGTCCACCTTCAAACCCTAATATCTCTATCTCAACCAAATCAAGTGAGGTTTGGTCCTATCGACTCGTCTTGATGAGACGCACACATCCATATGGTTAATCAAACACTAAATCTACTCTATGTTCATGGAGAATTAAATGAAGCTAGGTTTAGGGTTTAGATTAAATACCTTGTTCCAAGAGGGGAAGACTCGATTGGATGCTTGTGGAAGCTTCGTGGGGGTCCAAAGTGCTCCTAGATGAAGCCTCAAGCCGTGGTGAAATGCCTAGGTATGATTTCGACCAAGGCCGATTTGGGGAGTTGATCAAATTCCACCTTAGGCTTCTATGGCGGATCTTCCTCTCTTACTGTGGGATGGTGTGGGTGAATTAGTTTAACTTTGGTGGAGTCTTTGGGGATATCCTATTTTGGCCTAAGGATTGAGCTCTAAAATTGAGCTCGAGCAGTCGATTTGAGTGGCTAAGGATGGTGGGATAAAACTCAAGAGGTCTTAGGGAAGCTCTGGAAGAAATTTGACAAAGTATCCCCAAGGAAATTCAAGCTCTCCTTGTTTGGCCATGGAGGGGGGGGAGGGGGGTTGAGGGGGGTTTAAATAGATGGGGAAGGAGAGACCATCAGAGGCAATTCGTGGGTGCTTTAGGTTGCTTATGTGCATGCCATCAAAGTGCAAAAATCCAATTGGGATGAGATAGCTTGGATGTCATCAAAGTGCAAAAATCCAATTGGGATGAGATATCTTGGATGGGTTTAATTTTTAGTTTTATCCATGGGGGACCACTTGGCCATGGCTTTTCCGGCAGCCAAGGTGGTCGGTCGGTCAGGGAGAGGTCACCATCCCACTGAGGGAGGTCAGAGCTTTGGTTTGGTGAAGTCAATTGGGTTGGTCATGTGTGAAGGTGTTGAATTAAAAGGGAATGTAAGAAGGGCTATTTTGGGTCCATTTGGGCCAAGACATGGATTTGGGGTGGATTCAACCACCAAGGCTGGTTTGGGTGCTGAGGGAAATCAGATGGGTCAGCTTAATCAGCATGGTGAGGTCTCTATCCAAAGATTTGGCTAAACATGGGTTAGAGTGATTCATGGGAGGGGTTAAGGGAAGCTTAAGGATATTTGAAAGTGGCTTGGCCTCTTGCCACTAATAGTATGGTGATGTGGCATGGCTCTCATGGCTCACCTATGGCTTGGGAGTGGCTTCGTGGCTTCTCTTTAGCTTGATCAACTTTCTTGAGGAGGGATTTTGGATTTATTTGGTATTTTTGGTTAAGTTTGGCATGACTCTTGATTTGGAATGATCTGATTATGGATTTAGAAATTAGGGAATGATTTTGATTGAACGGATGATGAGGGGAAATTGTCATGTTGGCTTTTAATTGAATTTGGGCTTTTTAGAATGACTTAAGGATTTGGGCTTTTAAAATTGAAATTTAATTTGGGCTAGAATTTTGGCTAATTGAATGTTGATTTTGGTATAGGAATATGTGATGAAGGATTTGGAAGAATTTCATGTGGTTTTGAATTGAATTGGGAGGTTAATTTAAGGAATTTAGACATATGGTCAAAATTGAGGCTTTTGATTTGGGTGAAATTGGGCTTGCAATTGGGTCAAATTGAGCTTGAATTTTATTTAGATTAGGATTGGGTATGCTTAAATTTGATTTGGAATTGAAATTGGGCAAGATTGGGATTAATTTGGGGCATTTGGGCCCCTGAGGGTAAATTGGGGCTTTTGGTCAAATTGAACTAATTTGGTCAAATTGGGTCAAATTGATGATCAAAATAAAAATTGGAAATATTTTGGATGATTTTGTAATTTTTGGAAATTTTTTGAATTTTTAAATTTTTGGGTCATGAAGGGCGTTTTGGTAATTTTGCCAATTTTCGGGGGTATCTTGGGAAGTTGGTGATTTTGGTGAACTTTGATCAATTTACATAATGGTGAGTGGTTAGAGATTATTTTTTGGTAAATTTGGGTATTTTAGGTAATTTTGGGATTTTTTGGCAAAAATTAGGTTGTAGGGGTATTTTGGTAACTTGGTGATTTTGGGCCAAAATAGGCCAACAAGCCATGAAGCCATATCAAACCAATAAGAGCCATATGAGGATTCATTTTGGATGCTCAATATGTTGGTTCTAACCCTCTTAGCCAAAGACCAGGGGTATAGGTCCATCCATATGAGCTTTCCAGAAGGAGTCAGGAGACCAAACTAAGGGATTCTAGGGTTTGGGTTTGTGAGAGAGTGTAGTGTGTGCAAGTTAGCCCCACCGAAACCAGATCACCCAAAGTTAGTCCTAAAGTCTGACCATCCTATGGGGGACTCCCCTTGAGCTCCTCCATATTGACCCCACCGACAAAGTGCTAGAGGTTAGGACCAACATGTGGAACTTCAACTGGAGTAAAGAAGAGTTTGGAATTTCTAATGGTGAGGGTTCCTTTTCTAATCTTCTAGGAATAGTCAACAGGAAAGTCCTATGGCTAGACCCTAGGCTACTAAAGAGGAAAAAGCTAGACCTCAACAAAAAATGAGGTCAACAATCCTATAAACTCACAAAGCATAGTCAAGTTTAGCTGACTAATCCATTTTAGTTGGATTTACAAATTTTTCCAATATTCTTTAATTTAAAAAATTGGATAATTCAGCTAAACCACTAGCCTAAGGATGATAAGCAGTAGCGATTCTATGGTTAATATGATATTTTTTTTAATAAATTCTCAATTATTGCATTTCTGAAATGACTTCCCCCGTTAGTTATGATTACTCTCGGCATCTCAAATCTACAAAATATATTCGTTCCTAAAAACTTTGCAACACAACACTTTGAGCATCAAGGTAAAGCAACAGCTTCTATCGCTTCTATCCATTTACAGCTTCTATCCATTTGGATACATAGTTTACTGCTAACAATATATATAAATTTTTTAAAGTTGGTATAAATAGTCCCATGAAATCTAATCCCCAAACATCAAATATCTCAACTTCTAACACATAATTAAGGGGCATCTCATTTCTCCTAGAAATATTGCCTACTCGTTGACATCAATCATAAATTTTGATATAAGCATTAACATCTCTAAAGATTATAGGCCAATAAAATCTAGATTGTAAAATTTTGTATGGATTTGTATGTTGTTTTATCAATACCGAAATGTCCCCCAAAAATCAAAATTATGATATTTTTTGATAATTTCATATATTTATTCTAAATGCACACATCTTCGAATAATAAGATTCTTTCCTTGTTTATATAAAAATGGTGGTTGTGATTCATCCCAAAAATAAGTCACTGCTGACAAAAATGTTGTTCTGATTCATCCCAAAAATAAGTCTTAGCTTCAGACACAAATTTCCTCTTATGTTGGTATGTCATTTCATATGGTATAATATCACTAACAATGAAGTTCACAATGTCAGCAATTTGATTCTCAGCTCTCTCCCTATCTACTATTTCAAAATCAAATTCTTACAAAAGAAGAACCCATCTTATCAGTCTTGGTTTTGCATCCTTCTTTTTCATTAAATACTTAATAACAGAATGATATGTATGCATTATACATTTAGTTCCAATTAAGTATGATCTAAATTTATCAAAAGCATATACTACTGCTAATAACTCTTTCTCAGTTGTGGTATAATTAATTTGAGCTTCATTAGGAGTTCTACTAGCATAATAGAAAACATTTTCATGTTTTTGTCCTAAAACAGCTCCAATAGTGTAATCACTAGCATCACACATTAATTCAAAAGGTTTTTCCAAATTTGGTGAAACAATAATTGGTGTAGTGACTAATTTTTCTTTTAATAACTCAAAAACTTTTAGGAACTCTTCATCAAAATTAAAAATTACATCATTTTCAAGTAAATGGCATAGAAGCTTAAAAATTTTTAAAAAGTCTTTAATATATCGCCTGTAGAATTCAGCATCTCCTAAAAAACTCCTAATTTCCTTCACACTTGTTGGATAAGGTAAATTAGTGATCACTTGAATTTTTGCAGGTTCTAGTTCCATGTCATTTTCTGAAATTTGACGTCCCAAAACTATTCCTCCTGCTACCATAAATTGGCATTTTTTTTCTAATTAAGGACTACATTTGTTTCTTCACAGCGCTTAAAAACTCAGCGCTTAAAAACTTTTGATAAAAAACTTTTGATAAATGTTCTAAACATGAGTCAAATGAAGTTCCAAACACTGAAAAATCATCTATAAAAACTTGAATTCCTCTTTCAATTAAATCACAAAAAATAGCCCTCATGCATCTTTGAAATGTAATAGGTGCATTACATAAACCAAAGGGCATTCTTCTAAAAGGGCATTCTTCTAGTTCCATAAGGACTGGTAAAAGTTGTTTTCGCTTGATCCTCAGGAGCTATTTGTATTTGGTGATAACCAGTATATCCATCCAGAAAACAAAAGTATTTATGCCCAACTAGTCTATGCAGCATCTGATCTAGAAAGGGCAGTGGAAAATGATCTTTCATAGTGATGAGGTTTAATTTTCTATAAGAAATGCAGATTCACCATCCTATGAATTTTCTGGTTGGTATTAATTCATTATGTTTATTCAAGTTCACAGTCACTCCTCCTTTCTTAGGAACGCAGTGAATTGGACTAACCCATGCACTATCTAAAATAGGGTAGATAATTTCAGCATCTAACCATTTTAAAATTTCTTTCTTAACAACTTCTTTCATAATAGGATTCAATCTTCTTTGAGGATCAGCAATGGGTTTACAGTTCTCTTTCTTATGAATTCTATGCATACAAATTGAAGGATTGATTCCTTTTATATCAGCAATTGTCCATCCAAAAGCTTTCTTATAACTCTTTAAAATTTCATCAAACTCTCTTCTTCTTCTATAGTTAATTTTAAGGAAATTATAATAGGTAATGTAGAAGAATAACCTAAAAAGGCATACTTTAAATATTCAGGAAGCAACTTTAACTCAAGCTCAGGAGGTTTTTCAATTGATGGACAAAAAGATGTATCTTTTTTTGTCGTATCCAAAACTTCAAACTTTCTCAAACATAATTTGAATCTTCTTTATATAAATCTTCATAATAATCTAATTCCTCTTCTCGCTTGTGTTCCAACTCTTTCATCTCAGATTTCTTTTCATAAGTTGTTTTGAAATGGCATTCACTTAAATATCTTATAACATCCATTCTATAGCATTCATCATCTTTACCTTTTGCAGGGTATTTCATTGATTTGGAAATATTAAATGTAATTGTTTGATCATTGATGCGCATATTTATTTCTCCTTTTTATACATCTATCATTGCTCTTCTTGTGGCTAGTTTAATTCTCCTTTTTATACATCTATCATTTCTCTTCTTGTGGCTAGGAAAGGGATCACCCACAATAAAACTAAACTATCTTCCTCCATATCTAGCACAATGAAATCAACAGGAAAGATAAATTGATCCACTATCACTAGGACATCTTCTACAACTCTTTTAGGATATGTTATTAAATGATCTGTTAATTGCACAGTTACAGTAGTAAGGGTTTTTCCTCCTAATCCCAATCTTTTAAATATTGATAATGGCATAAGGTTGATGCTTGCTCCTAAATCACATAAAGCTTTCTCATAAAATATGTCTCCTATTGCAAATGGAATTGTAAAGCTACCAGGATTTTTAAGCTTTTCAGAAAGGCTTTTCTGAATTATAGCACTGCACTCCTCACTAAGTGCAACTATTTTATTATCTTCAAACTTCCTTTTCTTGTTAAGAATATTCTTCATAAACTCCACATAACTTGGAATTTGCTCTAAGGCTTCAGCAAATGAAATATTAATTGTAAGCTTCTTAAGAACTTTAAGAAATTTTGAAAATTCTTTATCCAACTTTTGTCAAAGCCTCTGAGGAAATGGAGGTGGTGGTTTTTCAAAGTCAACTTTAAGTGGAGAAATTGATCTCTCTAAACCTTTTGGAGCATCATCTTCTGATTCTTCAATCTTTTATCTCTCTACTTTAGTTTCTTTTTGAACTCTACCTTCCAAATCTTTTCCGCATCTAAGTTGAATGGTTTTTACTTGCTCTTCAATTTTGTCTTTTGGATTTACTTCTGTATTACTATGAAGTGTTCCTTAAGATCTATTACTTAATGAATTTTCTATTTTTTCCAACTGATTCTCAATATTTCTAATTGCAGCTCTTTAACTTTGTAACTGATTTCCCATTTGTAACATCACTTCTTCTATAGACAACTTCTTCTCCTTAAATTGTGGATTATTGTTAAAACCTAAAGGATAAGTAGGTCTATAATTATTATCCCTTCGTTGTTCTAATTTCCCAATGGTTTTACTCGATTGTTCCCCCATTGCTGATTATTACCACCCAAAGTATTATTCTAACTAAAATTGGGATGGTTCTTCCAACCTAGGTTATAATAATTTGAATATGGGTTATTATGTTTTTTGTTTATGGTATTCAAAGATTTTAATGATGCTTGAGAATATATCATTTAGCCTAATGAATTCTCTTCAATCATTGCAATTGGTTTAGAAAATATCATTCCAAATTCATCTAACTTCCTTGAAATTGCAACAACTTTATTTGTTAACATAGCAAAAGCATTAGTTTCATGAATGTTGGCTACTTTCTTAAGATTTACCCTTTTAGAAGGCCATTAAAAATTATTTGTCGTCATTTCTTCAATTAAAGCATAAGCGTCATTAAATGGTTTTGACATCATTGAACCACCAACAGCGGCATAGATAATAGATCTAAGAGATCCATCTAATCTATTATGAAAAGTTTGATCTGGTATAACATTGTGTGGACACTTTCTTAAGAGTTCTTTAAATCGTTCTCGTGGCTCATAAAAATATTCCCCTTCAAACTAGCAAAAATATGTAATATTATTTCTAAGCTTCGTAGTTTTTTTATGGTGAAAAATTTAGCAAGAAATTTCTGTGCTAAATAACCCCAAGTTCTATTAGATCCAGATGATAATGAATGTAATCATATCTTAGCCTTATCCCTCAGTGAGAAAGGAAATAATCAAATTCTTATAGAATCATCTGATACACCATCATACTTAAATTGTAATCCATAATCCTAGAAAATTAGCAAGATGTAAATTCTGATCTTTAGTTGGTGCTCCCCAAACTGATTATTTGATACCATTTGGATAATACCAGGTTTAAGCTCAAATGAATTAGTCACTACAGCGGGTTTTTAAATATTATAATGAAGTTCATCCACTGTAAGGTTTGCATAATCTCTTAAAGGTCTAAAATCTTCAGCATTTTGATTATTTTGATTTGTCATTTCATAAAAATTTTCAATAACTTTTAATTTTTTTATTTTTTCTAATAGTTCTTTTTAATTTAGAATCGTAAGGCACAAATCCTGTGGAACTTGAACTATGCATACATTACTATGAAACACATAAAATAAAATAAAAACACACAAACAAGAACATAATATAAAAACAACGTTATAATATTCTTATAATAATTCTTAAAGTTTAAATAAAACTTTATAAAAATAAAAATTTTGCTTTCTAAAAATTTCCTTAAAAATTTTTATTTTGAAAATTTTGTAATTTTTTTCCGACAACGGCACCAAAAACTTGATCCTGACTTTTTATATAGATGTTTATTTTGATTTATGTGATTATATGCTTAATTTTCTTAATAATGATTCCTACTTTGCAACAAAGCAACAAAGCCAAAAACTTGATAAAGCTAGGTAAATTTTCCACTATGAAGCAAAGAATAATATAATTATAATAACAATTAAATATGGGATACTATGCTTATAAATATAATTATAATAACAATTAAATATGGGATACTATGCAAGTATACATATCATTATCAAGTAATATATGAATTTTTAATTAAGCTCCAAATATTGAACCCAGAAGGAAAATTTGACAATATGCACTCTACAAAACAAAAGAAATTAGATAAAAAAATTATACTTAGCAAAATATTCTTACTTAAACTAAAGATTTTATAATAGGAATGAAATTTTATTTTTTTGTAATTTTCTTTTAATTTACATAAAGTGAGCAACTAATTAAATTAACTAAATACTTGCAAGATGAAGACAATATAAAATATCTTTTTCCTTATCATGAATCAATAACAAGTATAGAATTTTGATTGTGGAAGCATTCTAAAGTGTTGTGCCAAATAGGAGCAATAATATTCCTTACCCTCTTCTGAGTGCATAAAGAATATTCGAAAATTAATTATAAGTTTCTTAAAAATTTTCATAAATTTTAAATGTTGTTTATCCAAATTTTATTGATGAAGTCTCTGAGGAAATGGAGGTGGAGGTTTTTCCAAGTCAATTTTAAGTGGAGAAATAGGTCTCTTTAAACCTTTCGGAGCACCCTCTCTTAAATCCCTTCTCTCTCTACTTCACTCTCTTTTTGAATTATACCTTTCAATTCTCTTCTACTTCTAAGTTGAGCAGGTTTTACTTGTTCTTTATTCTGGTATTTCAGATTTATTTCTATATTACTAGGAAGTGTTCCTTGGGACTTAATGAATTTGCTATTTGTCCCAATTGATTCTTAATATTTCTAATTGTAGCTCATTGACTTTGTAACTGATTTCTCATTTGTAACACCACTTATCTATAGACAACTATTCTCTGAATTTTTCCAGTTTCCCAATGGGTTTACTTGATTTTTCACCCATTGTTGATTATTACCACCCAACGCATTGTTCCGGTTCAAGTTGGGATGGTTCTTCCGACCTAGGTTATAATAAATTGAATATGGGTGATTCTGCTTATTATTTATGGCATTCAAAGTTTCAAATGATGCTTGAGAATTTACCATTTGGCCTAATGAATTCTCTTCAATCATAGGAGTTGGTAGAAAAAAATTGATTCCAAATTGGTCTAACTTGATTTGCTAGCATGACAAAAGCATCAGTTTCATTAATATTGGCTACTTTCTTAAGATTTACCCTTTCAAAAGGCCAATGAAATTTATTAGTAGTCATCTCTTCTTTTAAAGCATAAGCGTCGTGAAATGGTTTTGACATCAATGAACCACCTCCAGCGGCACCAATAATAAATCTAAGAGATCCAGCTAATCCATTATAAAAAAGTTTGAATTATTAACCAATCTGGCATAGCATGGTGCGGACACTTTCTTAATAGGTCTTTAAATAGTTCACATGCTTCATAAATAGATTCTTCTTCAAA
This sequence comes from Phalaenopsis equestris, assembly GCF_001263595.1. Taxonomy (NCBI): domain Eukaryota; kingdom Viridiplantae; phylum Streptophyta; class Magnoliopsida; order Asparagales; family Orchidaceae; genus Phalaenopsis; species Phalaenopsis equestris. Next base: position 45,687 of record NW_018165278.1, on the reverse strand, counting down.
CTGACTAAAAGATGTAATATCATTTCTAAGCTACGCAGTTTTTTATGGTGGAAAATATTTAGCAAGGAATTTTTGTGTTAAATCACTCCAAGTTTTGATAGATCTAGGTGATAATCAGTGTAACCATATCTTAGCTTTATCCCTCAGTGAGAAAGAAAATAATCTAAGTCTTATAACATCATCTGATACACACATGATCATATTTAAATGTATCACACAATTCTAGAAAATTGACAATATCTAAATTTGGATCTTCAATTGGTGCTCCCCCAAACTAATTATTTGATATCATTTGAATAATAGCAGGTTTAAGATCAAATGAATTAGCCACTACAGGCCACTAAGTGGGTTTTTGAATGCTACAATGAAGTTCATCCACCATAGGGTTTGCATAATCTCTTAAAGGTCTAAACTCATCTCTTAAAGGTCTACATTCTTCAACATTTTGATTACTCTGATTTGTTATTTCTTGAAATTTTTCAGTAATTTTTAATTTTTTTTATTTTTCTAATAGTTCTTTCTAATTCAGAATCGCCAGAATTGTAAGGCAGAAGTCATACGGGACCTGAACTACACATGCATTACTATAAAACACAAAATAAAATGAAATAAAAGATAAAAAATGAAGCAAAAGCTAAGTAAGATTTTCACTTTGGAACAAATAAGGATACAATTATAATAATTAAAAATGGGATACCACGCAACCATACGTATCGTTATCAAGTAATATAAGACTTTTTTATTAAGCCTCAAATCTTGAACCCACGGGGAGATTAGCAATAAACACTTTAGAAAAATAGAAATTTATAAATTTTAGATGACAAAAATCTACTTAGCAAAATATTCTTATTTAAACTTAAGATGCTAAAATAGTAATGCAAATTTGATTCTTTTTGTAATTTTTGGTATTGTAAAATAAAGTAAGCAACTAATTAACTTAACTAAATACTTGCAAGATGAAGAAAGTATAAGTAAAATATATTTTTCCTTATTATGGATCAGTAATAAGTAGAGAAATTATGTTGTGAAAGTATGTTAAATGTGTTGTGTGAAATAGAAGAAATAATATTATTTACCCTTACTAGAGATTCTATAAAGAACATTGGCTAATCTATAATTTTAATAGTCTTAAAAACCGGCTAGGCAGGGAAGACACTAGCTCTCAATCTAGAGTTCCCAATTCTCCCTCCATCTGGGGGCTAACATCTCATATCAAAACCAAAAATTATAAATCAAATTGGGGGCTTTAGTCTGTCACTCTAAAGTCCTCTAATTCTACACCCTTTAAATATATTTTCCTATTTATTTGCACTCAACCCCATGAACTACATTCTTATTCATGAAATCAAAATGTGATTTCAACCATTTGTTGACTAAGACAATATCATCTCAAATCTTACATGTTCTCACAAAAGGTATTAACATCTTGATTGGCCAAATAAAGAAGTAAATAAAGTGCAAGGTTTCAAATCATCAAAACTTCTTCCAAAATTGAAGTCTAATACTTCACACAACTTTCGTTTAAATATTTAATCACTTGTCATTTTAAGGAAAAAGATAAAGAAACTACTCAAAATTCATGAAGAAAACACAACTGCACATGAGTTTAAAAGTAGAAATCATGAACACAAACAAGAAGTGTAAAATAAAACCAAGTGTAGACACAAAGATAAACACTTATCTCAAATTCACTCCACTCCATCAAATGTCTTGAAATGTCTTGAAGTTTCTTTGAATTCTCTTCCTTCTCTCACAATACAAACTTAAACTCAAAATAAAAAAAAAGTGGTCGGCGGCGGCGGTGGTCGGCTGTAAAGTTTGATGGATGGCTAGCCTCTTTCTCTAGAAAATCTAAGTCTTTTCTTATAAAATCCAAGGGGTGCCTTGGTGCCTCTTCAAAAAGGTGTCTCCATTCAATAAATCTTCTAGAAGTTGCCTCCTCATAAGCCAATTAAATTAATTTTGGTGTCCATGTGCTATTTCCCGCATTTTTATCAATGGTTGCTTCAAACACCTCTTCAAGGTGTCCATGTGCTATTTCCCGCATTTATATCAATGGTTGCTTCAAACACCTCTTCAAAAATCCGCTCTAATTAAATAAATCATCAAGTAACTACCTCCGCGTACCTAGCGCTTAGGCGTCAAACTAGGCGCCTAGGTTCCCCAGTTCATTTTTACTCCAAATTTGACCCTTTTCAATTCTTTTAGTATTTTTCATCCATTTAATTGTATCTGCAAGAAAAACACACAAATACCGTTCATTAAAGCGCAATATCTCAAAAATAGGTATAAAATTATGTATAAAAATACTATATATTTTAGTGTAGGATATGCACCGAACGTATAGTTGGTTTTCTAGATTAGTCTTGGTGGTATATCTGACACCATCTCCATTTGAGATTTATGAGTACAGCATGTCGTCGATGAAGGAGGACGACAATGATAAGGAGTAAGGAGAGATGTAAGCCGATTGTGGTAAGATTGTTTTGATTGGATTTGTTATGTTTATGAGTGAATATTCAGGATGTTGTTTTTTACATATGATGTTGAGTGTACCTTTCGTCATGTATTTGATTTAATTTATGAATACATGTGCTTACACGAGATGTTATTCTTGCATGCTTTTCTATTCTTCTGCACACAGTTGAGTGTACCTACTTTCTTATACCTGCCACATTCCTGTGAAATTTTATTCTCTATTTATTATTCCTACTTTTCTTGGTAAGTTGCTATGTGAATAGAAAATAAGTTTGGGGAAGGGAATTTTACACTAGTGGTAGCCTAAAAATAATTTTATTACTATGTTGAGATTTGATTTTAACATTTTAAGGATCGTTGTTAATTGATATAGAAAGGTGAAAGTTTGTTCAGTCAATATGAAATCTATGAAAGATTAGACTTGTCTATTCGATAATGGGCTAGTATTAAAATTAATCACCCTTTTTTCTAGTATAAAATTCTTAAAAGTATTTGAAAAATATGCCTATAAAACTAACTAATTAATCCACAAATTTTTAAGTCATAAGCTTTTATTCAAACAATAGAACTAACTTGACTTTGACTTCATTTATGTGATTGTCATGATTTACATTAAGGGGTAATTAAAAATTTTAACTTACGGAGAACTAGAAAATCAAAATTCTTAAAAATCGTGCTTAACCAGATACAATAATTCTTCCGGAAAAAACTAAGAGAAAAGCAAAAGAAAAAAGGAAGGAACATAAATTCACTCCAAATTAAAAGTGGAAGTAAAGAAAAAAATGAAAAAATACAAAGGTGAAAAAGCATGAGGTTAATTATAGGAGTAATCCAGCTTCTTTTTTCAAGTTATCTCACCTACTTAAATGATTTACTCACTTAATGAGATTTTGGAACATATAAACCTTAAAAATTAGGATATAGCATATTATTTGAAAAAAAATTGAGTGCTTAAAATCACTTAGAATAATGAAAATAGTTGTAGTCTGATGCACCAAAATAATCTACTATTTTCAGTACATATTTTATGATTATTTTTTGTGATATTGCACTTTAAAGAAGAGTATCTTCATATTTATGTTGCAATGTTTTTATTGCAGGTATATCATTTTTAGGTATTTTGAGCAAAAATGACAAAAAGAACAAAATTTGGAGCCAAAACAGCGAATTTTACAATTATGGTGCATGATGCGCCAGATTGGCGCATGATGCGCCGTTTGACAGAGATCGCATGATGCGCCAAAACTAGCGCATGATATGTCAGAGATGACTTTTTATGGATTAAGACGGTTCGAGATGAATTTTGCATGAATTTTCAAAGGGACACTTGTTCTACACACCTATTGGAATAATTCAATACATGTAGACACTTTGGAAGGTTCTTTATTGAAGGGATATGTCTCTTGAATCAAATGACACATCTTTTGAATTAAAAAGTGTTGACTTTTTGAGGGAATTTTAGAGGAAATTTTGAATTCCTTTTGAAAAGAGACTGCCTTAATTAAAAGGGGAAGATTTCAAGGAGTTTAAAGGGGGACAAAAAGGACAAGAAAGCGGGGGTGGCATGAAAAGCAAGGAGAGAAGGAGAGGAGATTTTCTTCTAAGGTTATAAGAGGAAAGGGAAGGTGAGAGATTTCTTTTTCATTACACCTCTAAGAGAGAATTGAGTCTGTCTATAAGGAGAGAAAGACTTGGAGAGAACTTATAGGGATTTGCTTGAGAAGGATTGTGAGATAAGTTGTGTTTTTTATTTCTTTTATTTTGTAAACTTATTTTTATATATGAAATACGTGTTTTGTCGTATCCTTCTCATGAATTCTGATTAGTCTTTTTTTATCCTTCTCCCTACTTTGAGATGTGGTTTTGTGAAGAATTGATTTTGTTTTTTGTGGTTTTAAATGTTAATAATTTCTGATTATTTGAACTCTGATTTTTATTTATTTTTCGATCTAGCCAATTGAAATGTTAAAACATGTTGAGAAACATATGTTCTAAAAAGGGCTATGATTTCTACAACATTGGGAGAATCGCATTTGATTTCATGGGAGAGTATGTCATCCATAGAATTGAGTGCAAAAAAATAGGGAAATATACTTTGTTGGATGCAAAATTGGATATTTTAAGGGGACAGATTAAAATCCTCAATTCGGTCCAGTTGATTGGAAACTGATGCGAGATTGTTACCCCTCAGGGGAGGAAGTAGTGGGAACTCTCGAGTGGCATTCAGTATCCTCCCAGCCTAACCATGGAATTAGGGACCGTTTAGTTTTCATAATGTTACTTTTGAAAGTTTACTTTTTAGTTAGTTAACTCTGTCTTCCAACTGCATTTTATATAGCATTCACTTTAGTAGTTAATATTTAAAATTTGCACTTTACTTTTTTTTATATTTTTAAATTATAAAAAAATTTTAAGAATTTACTTATAGGTTTTTCCAACTTCCCTGTGGGATTGATATCTAGGACTCCTTTAGAGCTTTTTAAAACTTGACCAATATGTATATTTGCATTAACAGTTTAAAAAGAGTTTAGAGATAAACTATTTTCATAAAAATTATTTTTGTTGGGATATTATTGCATATTTATTGTTATATCTATCGAGTGTATTTTGTAATATTGAAAAATATTTACAAAATATGCACACTACATCTACCCGCATCAAGTTTTTTGGTGTCGTTGCTGGGGAAGTAACGAAAAATATTAGTAAGTTATTTTCGAAAAATATTAGTAAGTTATTTTATTTTATTATAAAAACTAAAAAATAGTGTTTGTATTTTATTTTTGAACATTTTCTTATTTAAGTGTGTTTTCTTATTTTTAATTACTTGCTTTGTTTGTTTGTGCGTAGTGTAAGATCTAAAAATTTAGAAGAAAATTTAGTACCTTACAAATTTAGTACCTTACGATTCTGAATTAGAGAGAACTATGAGAAAAATTTGAAAACAACAAAAATAAATAGATCATTTTAGCAAAATGGAAAATAACTTAGATAATCAATCAAATGAAAATCGACAAAGACCTTTAAAAGATTATTCTAATCCAACAACAGATGAACTTCACTTAACTATTCAAAATCCTGATGTTGCTGCTAATTCATTTGAGCTTAAACCTGCTATTATCCAAATGGTACAAAATAATCAATTTAGAGGAACACCTACTGAAACTGAAGATTCTAATTTACACCTTACTAGTTTTCTAGAATTGTGTGCTACATTTAAATATGATGGAGTGTCGAATGATGTTGTTAGTCTCATATTTTTTCCTTGTTCACTAAAGTATAAAGCTAAGATGTGGTTAAATTTATTAGCACTTGTATCTATCAGAACATGAGGAGATTTATCACAAAAAATGTTATCAAAATATTTCCCACCTTCAAAAACTGCTAAACTTAGAAATGATATCACATCTTTTTGTCAGTTTGAAGGGGAATCAATTTATGAAGCCTGGGAAAGATTTAAATATCTCCTTAAAAAGTGTCCATGTCATGCATTGCCGGATTGGTTAATAATTCAATTTTTTTATAATGGGTTAGTTGGATCTCTTAAATTGGTAATTGATGTTGAATTGGTAATTGATGTTGCTGCGCTGCTGGTGGATCATTAATGTCAAAACTATTAGATGGAGAATATTCATTAATTGAAGATATGACTACTAACAATTTTCAATGGCCCTCTGAAAGGATAAATCCAAAAAGACTAGCTAGTATTCATGATTCTGATGTAATATCAATGTTAGCTACCCAAATAGTTGTTATATCAAAGAAAATAGATCAATATGAAATGAATTATTCTCATATAGCACCTGTGTTTGAGGAAAACTCAATGAGAGAAATGATAGAATCTCAATCTTCTTATGAGACTTTAAATGCAATAAACAATAGTTCTAATAATCCTTATGTCAATTATTATAATCCTTGTTGGAAGAATCATCAGAACATTCGTTGGAGTAAAAATAATTCTAATGCTGCAAATTCGCAATGGGGAAACAATACTATGAACCCATTGGGAAACTTCAACATTCAAGGGAATCAAGCTTATAAACCTAATTACCCTTCAGGTTTTAATAATTTGAGAGTAAGGAGAAAAAGTTATCAATGGAGAATTTGATATTGCAAATAATATTGCAAATGGGAAGTCAATTACAAAGTCAAGGAGCTGCAATTAGAAACATACAAACAAAAAATTAATTGGGATGTATTGCTACCGCACTTAGCAATAGACCTCTAGGAACATTGCCTAGTAATATTGAAGTAAATCCTATAAACAAGAACAAAGATCAAATTAAAGTTATTCAACTAAGAAGTGGAAAAGAATTAGAAAACAGAGTCCAACAAGATGTTGAAATTGAAAAAGATGAGGTGGAAAATGAAAAATCTATTGAAGATTTTCATTTTGAAGCAGAAAGTCCTATTAAACCAAAGCAGAAAGTCCTATTAGCAGAAAGTCCTATTAAACCAATGAAAATCTCTGCAGAAAGACCGCCACCTCCATTTCCTCAAAGATTGAAGCATAAATATAGAGACAACTAATATTCTAAATTTTTGGAAATTTTAAGGAAATTAACTACAAACTTTTCATTTGTGGAAGCTTTTGAACAAATGGCAAGCTATGTGAAGTTCATGAAGAATATAGTTAATAAGAAAAGAAAGTTCATAGATAATGAGATTGTTACACTCTGTGAAGAGTGTAGCACTATAATTCAGAAAAAACTTCTTGAAAAACTTAAAGATCCTTGAAGTTTTACAATTCTTTGTGTTATTGGCAAACAATTTTATGAAAAAACTTTATGTGATTTAGGATCCAGTATTAATCATATGTCGTTATCAATTTTCAGAAGGTTGGACTTAGGAGATATTTCACCTACCACTGCAACTCTTCAGTTAGTTGATCGTTCGATTACCTATCATGAAGGAGTTATAGAAGATGTTTTAGTAAAGGTTAATAAATTTATCTTTCCTGTGGAATTTATTGTATTAGATATGGAGGAAGATAAGGAAATTCCTATCATTTTAGGAAGATTATTCCTAGCCACTGAAAGAGCTTTAATAGATGTGTAGAAAGGAGATCTAATTTTGAGAGTTAGTGATCTAGAGGTTACATTTAATATTGCAAAATCAATGAGATACATTGCAAAAGAGTAAGAAATTGAATGCTTCAAAATAGATATTAATGAATATTTAAGTCATGAATATTTTAAGAAGACTTTCAAAAGAGAATTTGAAAAGGAATATATGGAATATCAAGATGAGGATAAAATTCAAGATGAATCTATGGAAGTGAGCAAATAGGATTTGGATTATATTCAGGAAAAATTTGAAATATTACCCTACAGAAAGAAACAAGAATTTGATTTCATCTGTTGAGAAACCTCCTGAACTAGAATTGGAAACACTTCCTACTTGAAGTATGAATTTTTAGAAGATTTATCTACATTACCTGTTATAGTATCCTAAGAATTAAATGATAAGCAAGAACAACAACTGTTGGAAACTTTAAAAAGATATAAGAAAGCCTTTGGATGGATATTATCTGATATTAAAGGAATCAGTCCTTCAATTTGTATGCATAGAATTTTATTAGAAGATCAAAATGAACCAAGAGATGATCCTCAAAGGAGATTGAGAAAGAAGTTGTGAAGAGAGAAATTTTAAAATGGTTAGATACTGGAATAATATATCTTATTTCAGACAGTGCTTGATTAAGTTCAATTCACTGTATTCCAAAGAAAGGAGGTGTGGCTGTAGTGACAAATGAGCATAACAAATTAATATCAACAAGACAAGTCATTGGTTGGAGAATCTGCATAGATTATAGAAAATTAAATTTGGCCACCAGGAAGGATCACTTTCCTTTACCTTTCTTGGACCAGATGTTGGATAGACTGGCTGGGCATAAATATTTTTGTTTTCTAAATGAATATACCTGTTATCATCAAATACCTATTGCTCCATAGAATCAAGAGAAAAAAACATTTACTAGTCCTCATGGAACGTTTGCTTTTTGGCGAATGCCCTTCAGATTGTGTAATGCACCTACAAAAATTCAAAGATGTATGATGTCAATTTTCAGTGATTTGATTGAAAAATGGATTGAAGTCTTTATGAATATTTTTTTTTTATATTTGGAACTTTATTCAAAATATGTTTAAATCATTTAGAGAAAGTTCTGGAATGTTGTGAAAAGACTAATCTTGTATTGAACTAGGAAAAATGTTAATTCATAGTTATAGAAGGAATTGTGCTTGGACATAAAATTTCATAAAATTATAGAAAGAATTGTGCTTGGACATAAAATTTCATAAAATGGCATGAAAGTAGATCCTACAAAAATACAAGTTATCAAAAATACAGGTTATAGCAAACCTACCTCGACCTACTACAGTAAGAGGAGTTAGGAGCTTTTTAGGAGATGTTAGATTTTACAGGAGCTATATTAAAGATTTTTCAAAAATTACTAAACCTTTATGCCAACTTCTAAAAAAAGATACAAAATTTGACTTTAATCAAGATTGCCTTAAAGCCTTTGAATCTCTTAAAAAAATTGATCACTACTCCTCTAATTGTTTCACCTGATTGGGAGAAATATTTTGAATTAATGTGTGATGCAAGTGATTATGTTATTGGAGTTGTTTTAGGGCAGAGATCTTATAAGATTTTTAAAGTCATATACTATGCTAGTAAGACTTTTAATAATGCTCAGATTAATTACACCACCACTGAAAGAGAGTTATTAGCCAATATTTATGCTTTTGATATGTTTAGATCATATCTGATTGGAGCTAAATGTGTTGTGTATACTGACCATTTGGCTACTAAATATTTGATGCAAAAGAAGGATGCTAAATCAATATTAATTAGATGGGTACTTCTGATGCAAGAGTTTGATGTTGTAATAGTTGACAGAAAAGGGACTGATAATCAAATTGTTGATCATCTATCTAGGCTAGAACAGAAAGAAATACTTGATTTGGAAAAAGAAATTTTTAGAAAACAGAAATGTCATGTTTTTATTGGCCTACTCTATTTAGAGATGTTAATATATATATATATATATATATATAAACATGT
>NW_018165278.1:26414-35958 GCF_001263595.1 Phalaenopsis equestris | reverse complement strand
ATATATATATTTTTTGTGGATTATGTTTTAAAATGGATTGAAGCAATTGCTTTACCTAGATGTGATGCTCGTAGTGTTTCAAAATTTGTAATTAAAATATTTTTACAAGATATGGAATGCTGAGAGTAATCATTACCGATGGAGAATCTCATTTTAAGAGTGTAATAGTTACAAGATTGGTGTAAAATATAGAGTATAATGCATAAATATGCAACTGGTTATCATCCCCAGACTAGTGGTTTAGCAGAAGTATCTAATCGTGAAATTAAGAGAATTTTGGAAAAGAGTATTAATCCAAATAAAATGAATTGGTCTTTAGATTAGATACAACATTATGGGCATACGTGACTGCTTATAAGACACCTATAGCAACGTCCCCATATAGATTAATTTTTGGGAAGACTTGTCACTTACCAGTTAAATTGGGGCATAAAGCTTATTGGGCTATAAAAGAATTCAATTGCAATTTGAAAAAAGTTAATAAGAAAAGATTATTACAATTCAATGAGCTTGAGAAAATTAGGAATGAATCTTACGATAATGCGAGGATTTATAAGGAAAAAATGAAAGAATGGCATGATCGGAAGGTAATAAAAAGGAATTTGAGCCTGGACAGGAAGCATTACTATACAATACAAGATTGAAATTATTTCCTGGAAAATTGAAGTCTAGATGGAAAGTGTCATTCAAAGTTATAAAATTCTATCCCTATGGAGCAGTTAATATTGAAGACCACAAGACTTGAAAAAATATTTAAAGTGAATGGGCACATATTGAAACCATATTTCGATGGTCCAAGACTAGCTTTTAAAGAAACCGTAATATTGGGTCATCCAGAATGAGACTGGAAATTTTGTGATGACGACATTAAACCAAGTGCTTCGTGGGAGGCACCCATATGAATCGTTATTTAGTTTGCTTTTGAGTTTCGATGCCCAGAAATTACATGATCGAGTTTTAGTGAAGAAGAGGCTAATTAAATAAAGAGGATTTGTGAATCAAGTATTCAACACACTGAATACTCGAGTGGAAGAGATTATTGCGCAAAGATGCTGGGAAGTGCTTTTCTACACTATTGTCGTTGTAGTCGTCCATGTGGTGAATGCAAATCCTCATGGGATCAACCAAGGAACAGTCTATGTGTGAGGCAAGTTTGTGCAGTTTAATCCTTCAAGAATAAACGAGATGTTTATGATTGAGAATGTGTCTATCTGTCATTAGGCGAATTTACCCCTACGAGAGACAATATGAATGAACTCTACCGATATCTTACGAAGATATGTGCCTTTAGAAGAAACTTATGAAATTATATCTACAATATTTATGAATTAGATAAAAACTCATATTTTCATATTTCTTAACATTAAAAATTTATAAACTTTAAAGTCGGTCTCATTTACTAATATTTTTTTTTTAAGTTGGACTACTATATTTCTACATAAAAATTTTAGTAACTCCTAAAAAACTCATATATATCATCTACTTATATTGGTTTTTAAAGATTAAAATGTCACTTGAGGACAAGTAACATCTTAAGTTTGGGGGATTTTGATACACCTAAAATATATAGTATTTTTATACATATTTTTATACCTATTTTTAAGATATTACACTTTAATGAATGGTATTTGTGTGTTTTTCTTTCAGGTACAATCAAATGGATGAAAAATGCTAAAAGGAGTAAAAAAAGGTCAAATTTGGAGCAAAAATCAAATGGGGTGCCTAAGCACCCAAGACTGACGCATAAGCGTCAGAGCTCTCGCGCCTAAGCACCAGAAGTAGTTATGAGATGAATTATTTAATTTCGACAGATTTTCTAAGAGGTGTTTGAAGCAACCCTTGGTAGAATTGTGAGAAATAGCACATGGACATAAAAACTCATTCATTTGGCTTTTGAGGAGGCAACTTCTACGAGATTCATTGAATGGAGATGCCTTTTTGAAGAGACACCAATGCATCCCTTAGATTTTTATAAGAAAAGACTTAGATTTTCCAAGAGAGGAGGCCAGCCATCATCAACTTTATAGCCATCATCCATCTAAGTCGTCGCTGCCGCCGGCAATTTTTCTTTTTATTTTGAGCTTTAGCTTGTATTGTGAGTGAAGAAAGAGAATTCAAAGGAACTTCAAGACATTTAGTACAGAGGGTTTGAGAAAAGTGTTTATCTTTGTGATTACACTTAGTTTTAATTTAGATTTCTTGTTTGTGTGCATGATTTCTACTTTTAAACTCATGTGTGGTTGTGTTTTCTCCATGGATTCTAAGTAGTTTTCTTTATCTTTTTCCTTAAAAGGATAAATGATTAAGTGTTGAAAGGAAGTTGTGTAAAGTATTAGGCTTCAATGTTGAAAGAAGTTGTGATGATTTAAAATCTTGCATTTAATTTACTTCTTAATTTGGCCAATTAAGATGCTAACACTTGGTGTGAGAATATGTAAGATCCGAGATGGTATTGTTGCAGTCAACAAATGGTGTATCAAACCTTCCTTGAGGGGCGAACCCAACCCTAAACCATGATTTGATCCAATTTGACCCAAAATAGCCCTTTCCCCATACTATTTCAATTCAATGCCTTTACACATGGCCAAACCCAATTGAATTCACCAAAACCAAGCTCTGACCTCCCTGAGTCAAATGGTAACCTGAGCCTGGCCGGCCGACCATCTAGGCTGCCGAAAAAGCCATGGTCAAGTGCTCCCCCACGGCTAAAACTCAAAATTAAACCCATCCAAGCTGTCTCATCCCAATTGGATTTTTGCATCTTGTTGGCATCCAGATAAGCAACCTAAAGCACCCACCAATTGCCCCTGTTGGCCTCTTGTTCCCGGTGGCCTCTTGTTCCCCCTCTATTTAAACCCAACTTCCATGGCCAAAGGAAGGGAGCTTGGAATTCCTTAGGGAGACTCTGCCAAATTGCTTTCAGAGCATCCTCAAGACCTCTTGAGTTCAATCCAACCATCCTTAGCCACTCAAATACAATGCTCGAGCTCAATTTTGGAGCTCAATTCCTAGGCCGAAACAGGACATCTCCACATACTCCACCAAATTCAAATTAATTGCACCCACACCATCCCCACAGTGACAAAGGAAGATCCCCCATAGAAACCCCATCACCAGAGCACCCTATGGTAGACTTTGATCAACACCCCAAACCTGCCTTGGTTGAAATCATACCTAGGCATTTCACTACAGCTTGAGGCTTCATTTAGGAGCTCTTTGGGCCCCCACAAAGCTTCCACAAGCATCCAATCGAGGCTTCCCTTCTTGGACCAAGGTATTGAATCTAATACCTAAATCAAGCTTCATTTAATTCTCCATGAGCATAAAGTTGATTTAAGTTTTGATTAACTGTATGGATGTGTATGCCTCATCAATACAAGTCGATAGGAACAAACGTCACTTGATTTGGTTAAGTATTGAGAGAGATATTAAGGTTTGAAGTTGGACGGTTCTCGGGCTAGAGGCTTTGGGACGATGAACAGATGTCGTCCATTTCCGCGTGTATCAGACGGACGATCGTGATGAAGTCGGACGAGAAGATGGAGTGGAACAGCAGGACACGTGGCGACTGAGTTAGAAGGTGGCACCAAACCAGAAGACGTCGCATGGAACTTCAGATCTTCCTAGGTTGAGGTGGCGTCAGGTCACTTAAGTAAAAAAATAGGATTTTCTTATTTAAATAAACAGCCAAAACTTCAAAAATTCATAACTTGGTGTAGAAAAAACACAAAAATAAAATAAAAATACCCTCTTACTCAGTGAACAGAGGAAAACAATGTGGAAATATTTTCATATTCATTTTATGCATATTTTATTTTTAATTAATTAATTAGTTAAATGGTGTTTTTCTTATTTTGATTCTCCATGTACATAGAAATTTTAGCATGGCATAGAACCATGAGGCATTTGATGTCTTTGTTGTTAGGCATCTCCCCTGATTTTTTCAAGGTCAGGGGGTATCTCTAACTAGAGATATCTAATTTTCAAGTTAATGACACTTGTTTTGGTATAAAAATTATAATAACTAAAATAATCATCATAAAAATGCAAAACTTATTTTGATAGGTTCACTGTGGTCAGAGGATCCTAGGAAAAATATAAACTTGATTCAACTCATTAAAAATAACATTAATTGTCACTAACCCTAAAAATGAAAAAAAATTAATTTGGAATAATTATAAATTTAGATGACATAAAAAATTATTTCACACTGTAATTTAATGTTAGGGTAGCTCCTCATAAAAATTTCAAGTCAATTGGAGTTAATTTGATCACTCAAATGGATTAATTAAGAGAAATCACTTTTTTTACATTAAAATAATTCTAATAATTAAAATAAAACTAAAAAAATCATCAAATTGGTTTTGGGAGCTCCTTATGACTGGAGGAACCTATGAAAAATAGAATTTTAATTAAAATAAATTGTTCATTTTAAGCTATTTTTAAGCCTTTAAATAATTAAAAATTAATTAAAAATTATTTAAAAATCATAAAAATTGCAAAATCATAAAAACATACTAAAATATCACATTTGGCTTCTTGATTACTTGGGACCAATTAAAATAAATTTCCTAATGTTCTAAGTCAAGATATTAATTTTAAAAGCTTAAAAATTCCAATAATTAAAATACAAACCACAAAAATATGAAATTTGTTTCTTTGGATTTCCTGGACTTAGAGAGATTTAATAAAAATATAAAGTTCAATTCATCTTTTAAATAATATTTTATATTTAATTAATACGCAAAACAAAAGATTAATTTTAATAATTAAATTAAACCTCTAAAAATCATGAAAATTGCTATAAGTGATTCTCTGATCTATGTGAACCTCCAATAATTTTCTTAAGGGTATAAGTTTTATTTTGATTGAGTTATTAAATTCTCATTGAAAATCCTTATTTTTGCATTAAAAATAATTATAAAATTAAATAAATTCAGAAAAATTATATTTTTCTCCTCTGGTGTTTTAATTAACCCATGAGTGAGGTAACATAAAATTTTCAAGTCATTTGAGTCTAATTTAATGATTTATAGGGTATTAAGGTCATAGGGGCAAAAGGGTAATTTTGGAATTTAAGGCTTAATTAATATTTAGGCTTAACCAAAGGGCAAAATAAAGGATCTTAATTGATATGTTTTGATGATTGGAATATATAAGGGGTAAGTGGTAGAAACCAATTCCATCTTGGTCTTATAAAAGATAAATTTGTAATTTCTTAAAATTAATAAAATTTGGAAGAGTATTTAAATAAGGAGATATTAAGGTGAGGGGTTTGATTTTGGAAGATGATAACTTAATCATTTGAAGCCCCTAATTGTTAGTTTTAAAATTATTTATAACTCATGATAAGGATTAAGAATATAAATATTAAAAATCATTTTTCTTAAATTACAAATCTACACATTAAATCTTAAGGGCTTAGTAGTGAACTAGGCTTAATCAAAATTTTGTCTAATAAGGTATAAAAAGTAACCTATAATTAATTTAAAGCCTTTCAAAACACTACAATTCCATTCTTTAAAAATCAAATTAATTAAATTCTTTAATTAAGTTGAGTTGCCTCCAAGGGTCTTTACCTATATAACTCATAAATGAGACATCAAATGCTAATTACCCTACTTAAGGGATGATCAAAACATCAAATTCACTAAGCATAAGGGTATTAACTGGATGCACTATATAGTAAACATAATAAGGCCAAAATGAACTCTAGATAATTCCAGGGACTATGAACTCGAGACTTCTTCATGATCCTTTGGAAATCTTGAAGAACATCGGGACTTATTATGATTTGCTTAATAGAATCATCTTCAAAATTTGGAACCACCAAAATATGACATAGGATCTGGTAGACACACCTCAAACTTGTTTTTTCTACTTTTTTTATAAGCATGTTTTAATTCCTGCAAAAATTATATATATGTGCCTTGCAAGTACTAAACTTTCAGGTGGAGGAACGAGAAGACTCGACAGGTACGCTTTTACAGTTTACAATGCATTCTTTTTCTGTAGTTTCCTTACTACTCCTTTTGTTTCTTGCTTACAAACTTGCATGTTAAACAACGATGTCACCCTGCATGTCAAAATTGAAACCTTTAGGATAGCCACAAAACTGAAACTGAAATCAAAACAAAAATCAATCAAGATAAAATTCACCCCCACTCTCGGAAGAGGTGACCTACAGTTGCTAACGAGATTTCCCACAGTCTAAATGACTCATTGAGTTAAGTTTAGTAAATTCATTTAGACTAAGTGAATTCGATAGACAATAGTGGTACCGGAACGAGGGAACCGTAGGATCCTAACCGGCGTCGCTCTAATCAACTTTAATATGCCTCATAATATTTAAATGACCATAACTTTAGGGACATCTGATTTAACATCATAACTTGACACATTAGAAAACCTAAACATACCACGACGAGGAGCTTGGAGCTAGGATTGTGGGCAGCACAGCCATCTTCAACAGCAAAACATGTCTTCACCAGCTAAACCATTCTTTAGAATTAAACAATAAATCCATAGGAATTCGAGGTTATTTTCTTATGCAAACATAAATCCTCAATTTATCTTTAGGCCTTTATATAGCTCTGTTATGCAATTTAAGCCCTAACCCGTCTTAGGATTCCGAGATTGTCGTTTACTACAACATAAATCCTCACATCTTCCAGGCTATTTGTGTGATCATTTCACACAAATGTAAGTCCTAACTAATAAAATTGACAGAATGAAACATTGAAATATTTCTCCTTAAAACCGAAGCTAAACAATAGGATAGACTGGGAAGTCACCGAGGTTCTCCTTCTGATCTGTGACATCCCTTAGTTCTTCCTCCGTTCTTCCTCCTTGGGATTTACGACAAATGTTTTCAAGTTTGAGTCATTCCTCTTCACACCTCTTTGTCTGATCTCGTTGAAAAGTCATAATCCTTTGACCTCTTTGAAGATAATATTCTCTGATTTTTACCGAGAGTTTTCTTAGGTGACTTCGGTTATCTAGTATGTAATTAATTATAGGGGTTTACCCTTATAGGAAGTTTTTCCGAACTCAACTTAATATAAACCCTATTTAATTATTCGTATTAAATAGGGGAATTTGTCGATTAACATAAAAATGGTTTTACAGACTTAAACGGATGTCATGCAATCTTTAGTTTATTTAATAGAGTCTTCATCAGTAAGTAATGTGTGTATCCCCCAAGATAGGTGCATTATTTATGGTATTATGCTCATTTATTTAAACTACTGGGGATACAGGATCGGTCCGGTCTTGCATTTTCCAAAATCCAAAGTACTATTTTTTTTCCAAATTATATATATATATATATATATATATAATTAAATTAAAACGGGTATCAGGATATCCATTCTAGCAGCCGACAACTTGACAACCCCTTAACCAAAATTGTGTCGAGGGAGAGAGAGAGGACCAACCTTCTCAAAAGTCTTTCTAAAAATAATTCAAATTTTTAAGAGATTTGCTTTCAGGATAAAAGTCTTACTGACGAATCAACAAAATGAAAATAATCAACTTCACCATAAGCATTCCTAAGAATCCCACCACAAGAACCAAGACATCCCTACCTTTACAACATTATGTAATATTCAATTTAAATTGCCCTGATGATGCATGAACTAAAATGATATGACATGATTAATCTTTTTTGTCATGATAGGAGCATTTAAATGATTAAAAAAACTTATTTTCCGAGTATATGATCTTATTTTATTTCAATAATCAGTATATTGTAGACTATTTTCTTTCTACCGAATCCTCTAAGAAAAAATCCTTTTAAAAATCCGGGCTTAATTATTTTACTATGTAGTCCTGTAGTAAACAATTCATAAACATAATGGCAAGCTACAAGCTTCACTCCAAGTATTGAAGCTAAAATATAAATTAAAATCTACAATTTTCTACTATATTTTGCAGTTTATTTTAATCCTATCTCATGTTCCAAATCTAAATGAATAAATCACGCTAACAATCTTTCTATATATTACTAACAATTACACTATTAAATCGCAGCTAAACCAGTTATAAAGAAGCATCAAAAGCTAATGGTTATCATCATCAGTCTATTAAGGGAATATAGCTATAATAGTTACAGTGATTAAAACGACTATACAATAACATAAATTGTTTCAAAAGAAAATATGAACACTGCTAGTCATTTGATAAAACATGCTATAAGCTTATCATCAGTCTTTTAATGAGTACTTCCTCCCCTTGAATGCCTCGAATTTGGGCTCTTCTTTCTTCGAAGCATCTTCCTTGGGCACCTAAAATGAGAAGCAATTCATTAGTCTGAAAATCTATGGTAAAATCTAAGATTATAAACATTTAAGAGGGAGAAAAAAAAGGAAGATTTACATACATACCACTCAATTTTTATTTATTTACATATCTAACATGAAAGCTTTAATTTTTAATACATAACATCTTACGAAAATGTGTATTTTAACTTTTAAAAGTTAAAATGGTGGTATTTCTATGTGATATGAATGATTTGGGTGGTATAAATGTTATAAAGTAAAGTTTAGGTGTAAGATATGTAAATACATAGTAAGTCTGAATAGCTGACTCCAGTTAGCATAAGAAAAGTACCATTATCAGAAGTCTGAATAGTTGACTCCAGTTAGCATAAGAAAAGTACCATTATCAGCATTTCCTCATCATCATTAACCTAATCTCAACCATTTATATCTTGCTTTATAAACTCTCAGTTATATTAAATTGCATGAAATGCTAAACAATTAAGCAGAAAAACTCGAGGGACGACATCATCAGTGTTAGTTTCATCTGCCACTTAGCATTCAAATCATTGATTTTAGTTTTTATCAATTCATCTTTCCATAACGATCTTTTAAAGTCTCCAACTAGACTAAGTTGTTCCTTATGCAACCTAAATCCGAAAATTAAACTATTTTACATATTTTCAATCTAGCTACACTTGTTTATACTCACATTAATGTCATGCTCAATTTAATAGAGAGAAAAGAGAAATGAGATCCATCTACAAAAGAAGATAAAATCTCTAATTTGGTATTCAAAAACCAAATTCACCAAGGTATAAAATCTTTTTAACTCACATTTTCCTTGGGGGCATGGCTAGCACTTGAACCAAAGACCAGCTTCCCTGAGGTTTGGCGTGAAGCAGAATTCTGTGCGGCGGCCGTCATCGAACCCATCAAGCCATTTCCTTGCTCCGACTGGCCATACTTCGAGAGGTTAGGCATACCTGGAGCATGAGTTGAAGGCTTTCCATCCAGCCGCCTTGCTGAACCACTAAAAGGATTGAACTTCGGTTCATTCAGCAATTGGTTCGGCTTGACCATCTGGAACTGAAATTTTCAAAACAGAAGGCAGGTTAAATGCAATGCTATGGAAAACGTTTAGGTAATTTAATATAGGCACAAAAAAAAGCAGTTCACTTTTGTGAATTCAATTTCTTATTTTGCTCAGTGCTAAATCGATACCAGTATCCTCTATCAAATAAGAGTATTTATCATATATATATATATATATATATATATATATA
>NW_018165278.1:0-26132 GCF_001263595.1 Phalaenopsis equestris | reverse complement strand
GGCGCCCCTTAGCAACTATTACGGCTTCGCTGCTTCTTTTCCGGCGACGCGCCTGATTTATGTTTCGCGCCTGACTTCTATTTCGTCTCCGTGCGTCTCGCGATATGCGGCGCGAGCTTTCGCCTTCCAATCTCGCGAGCTTTCCCGGCTCAAGAGTTCTCGGCTCCTCTGTGATGCAGCTCTTTGCGGCTTCCCGTCTCACGAGTGCCTCTGCAGCTTTCCCGGCTCAGGAGTTCTCGGCTCCTCTGTGATGCGGCTCTTTGCGGCTTCCCGTCTCACGAGTGCCTCTGCGGCAGTCTTCCGGTCTCGTGAGTTTTGCGGCTCCTGTCTCGCGAATTTCCCGTCTCGCGAACAGCTCTCACGGCTCCTTCCCTTCTCGGCTTTGTGGCTCCTCTGCGGTGCGTCTCCCGCGTGTTCTCCTTTTCAGCTTCGATCGATGCCACTTTTCTTGTGTTTTCTTCTTAACGCTACACCTTCTTTCCCTCCTTCGTTTGAGTGGGAGGAGTACATCAAGAAACCTGGTATGAAATATGGGAAGTCTGTTATCTTTTTTATAGAAGTTGAAGGCATTTAAATTGTTTCCTCCTGTCGTATGAATTTAGTTGGGAAATTTCTATATAGTCATCCCAAAATAGAGCTTATTCGCAAGGAATTTGAACTTATGCACCTTTTTGGGAGTGGAAAATTAGACTATTAGATGAGAGATACATTTTATTCAAATTAATAATGAGAAACATTCACACGCTTATTTGCTAGAAGGATAATCTAGATTGAGAACATTCGCACGCTTATTTGCTAGAAGGATAATCTAGATTGATAACAAAACAATGAAGATTCTGAAATGACTTGTGGATTTTGACCTACAGACGGAACCGTCAATCATTCTGGTTTCGATTTGTCTTCTTGGTCTAAAATTTCATTACCATTCTTAAAGTGTTGTATTATATTATCTGAGCTTATGGTAAGCCACTCAAGATAGATATTCCTACTTTTAATCTTTTCCGACCATCTGAAGTCAGAGTATTTGTTGGAAGAGACATTACTTCTTCCGCTTCTGAGAAAATTTGGTTGGGCACACAGCATCATGGATATTGGCAGAAGATAGAGATTGAACATTTTCCTTCGTATTGTTCGAACTGTCGTATGTTCGGCCACTCCAATTCTCAATGTTATCATCTACATCCCCACCTCAGACCAAAAAAATAAAGTGCTCTGCTAGAGACAGTGATTCCAACTCCTCCTGATCAGCTCCAAGTTATTGACACTATCGATCATCAAAAGGATACACCTGAATGCGTCATTATTCCCGCAGACAATATATAAACCATTCAGTCTCCACACATTGTTGTAGCTCCCCCGTCTTTGGAACCTCCTATTGTAGAGGCGAGGGAGATTCTTCAAACTCTGTCTGCCTTAGAACCTACCACTGATATTACAAGTGAAAATACCTCTGTTGCTTCAGCACCGCCTCATCAGATCCAGAAAGATGTCAATGCTACTCGGACTGAGGGGGATCATGATGTGCAACGTCCTGCACCTGTCCGACCATATTTGGACCAATCCATTGATCAAATGAGTCAATCCTCGGATGAGGAATGGCAGGTCTACACATCCAGAAGGAAGAAGAAGAATGGAGACATACTTTGAGCTCAGAAATCTGATGAATGATATTTTGGTTACTTCGGGTAATGGTAGGCAACTTACCAATTTGTTAGTTGACTTTCTTCCGAGAACTAGAGACAGAGGAAGAACTAAAGTGAGACGTCCCTAGCACTTTTGCGTCTGTTGGTGGATTTTTAGTTTTTTATCTTTATGTATATTTGCTTCTTTGAGTTTTTGTGTGTGTTGTATTGTTTGAGTTGGTCCTTAAATTTTGAAAATAGCAATGATTTGGAGGGTATAGATGACAATTATGTCGTTGATGAATAATAGCAACATAAGAGATTCAAACCCACATTAAAAAGGTAATAGCTCTCTCAAAGTAAAAACTAAAGCCATAAGCCATGAATATCGAGGTAGAGCAAAGTTAAAATCCATAGAACTAGAAGCATTAAACATATTAGTCACACGCCAAAACAAGAAACAACAATAATTAAAGATGTTCAAAGTGGAGAAATTGACAAATGGAAGATAGTTGAAAGCAGAATGAATAAGGATGGTATGATTCCACCAACGCTCTTCAAACATCATTCTAGTAAGGAGACACAAATATAGGGAAGAAAAACTTATTTAAATTGTTAATAGCCAAAGATTCTTTAAAATAAACAACTATTTATAGTAGCAGCATAGAATACTCAAAAAGATGCATACATTCCCAGAATCTTTCTGTTTTTAAGCCTTACAAAAAAAACCCATTATACAGATTGCTAAAGGTTGCGTTCCTTTTGAACTCTAGCTATAGCATGGGTTATGGCATATAAGTGAATTTCCTGCATTCCTTACCATTATTCGGTCATGATAATCCATGAGACATATTGCAATTCTCCTATCATGATAATCCATTGTCCATAACTTACAGTTCAAAAGGGACGTTCTACCTCAAATAAAAGATAGATATTTGTGTCATTTGTAGCATTATCTGCGTTCAATCGTCCAATGTGGGATGTGACTAACGGATTGTAACATATTAAAGTTTAATATGATTGCTACATTTTAACTAATCTATATCAAAATTTGCTCTAAATACAAAATTTTAACTAATCTATATCAAAATTTGCTCTAAATAAATAAACATTACATGGGATACAACTTTGATAACGAGAGTTTAGATTCAAACGACTATGTTCCAGAATCTTGAAAAAACTATTAACAATAATGAAAAAAAAGTTAAATTAGAGATTGCATAAAGTTGCAATCAATTTATAAAGTAATAGCAACCGAAGAAACAGTTAGTACCTTGAACTTGGGCTTTTTTAGAGAGACCGGACGGTTGGGACCGTTCAGGTTCTTTATAGTCCAGCGGGGGAGCAAAATCCACCTCACAATCCGTCTCAATAATGCTAATTGCAGAAGTAGGCTTTGTTTCAACGATATCGATGTAATACTTCTTTTTATTATATGGGACCATGATGCTGTCACCCGTAGTCAAGCAAGAGTAATTCCTCAACGTCGTTTCCAAGCTGCAAGCAGAGAAATTTATGTTATTAATTACTTCATATGCACTATTCAAAGAAAAGATTGGATGCTGGCAAAAAAGGAATGAACATAAATAGCAGTTTGCAGGTAAAAGGCAAGAATAAGTTTTAATTACATGGCCTTGGGGTTTGAAATATCTAAGAAGTCTTTTGTGTGTGGCTGCAGCTTGACATATGTTCCCTTTGGCAGAGTGGCATTCTTAATTTGGACAATATCCCCCTCTTGTAAAAGCAAATTTTGCATCATCTGAACACATGTGAAGAAATCTAATAAGAGGAAGGCTACTTAGGACATGAAATCATATAAAGATTATACATACCCAATATGGCATGTAAACCATCCCTTCCTCAGCAATAAACTCCAGCACACCACAATGAGAAATCCTCTCGGTTGCCGCATTGCGCAGTTCGAATAACATTGGATATTCAATATGCAAAGATGCTGCAGGTGAATGCTCAAGTGAATATGATTCTTTTGAGAAATAAAATGTCTTTATTCTCAGTAAATGTAAGATGTTTATCACATACCAAGGCGGTCTAGGGCTGAGGGAGGCATTATAACTGTGACAATATAAAGCTAATTCAGTAAACATGTCCAAGACAGCAGAAGTGAGTAAACATAATATAATAAAAATGATAGCAGGAGCTCATGCAACATACTTTTGTCACCACCTTCCAGTTGTGGCTGCAAGATTTAAAAAAAATGCTGTCAGACAATCAATGATGAACATGAAATCCAACGAAAATTAATGTGTTCGTTCACAAAATTCACAATGTTAAATTAGAAACATGATTACACAGTCTCCGTATATTACAATATAAAAATTAAAAAAAAAAATACTCCACGTGCCATAAAAATGAGGTTTTGAGGAAGCTGAAGACCTAGTCACTAAAGCAGCACTTGTGATGTGTCTGAATGGAGTTGCAATAAATTTTCCTAGAAGGCTGACAAAGGCTTGAAATAATTAAAAATGAAGTAAAAATCCCATTGGCTTTTTATACAATTGACTCCATAATGTTAATCAGATTATAAGCACTTGCTGCTACTTTAACAAACATAGAATAGAGTTGGAAAGAGAACACAGTTTTCCAATGCTCATAAAAATTGTAGAAATTGTGTGAAAAGAAAAAAGTTGGTTAGAACTTAGAGCAGATGCAGACTTGGCAGAAATACCTGTCTTAACCTATATATTACAGCCAAGTATTATACTGATATTGTATACAGTTCAGTACTACTGCACTCATCCGTGATATATTTTAACTGGAATTCGAAAATCCTTAAAGGCTATTTATTTTGATATATTATGTGTAGACTAAAAAAATGAAGAGGTTCTAAAATATAAAATGTTAGGTTCCAAGAATAACTAATACAAAGTAATTTGTTGAGAAATTTGGAATCTCACTAAGTTTATTTTTTGGTATTTTCTAAATACGTCACTGTCGCAAAAGCCACAAATGACACTAGCCATCCTTGCAATCAGGCCAACGTCATGACACCTCAGTCTCTTCTGACGACATCACAAACCTCAAGTTCTCAGCATGGCATCTCGAACTCCACATACAGTGTGACCTATAGCTCTCCCCATGACCTCTTTCCCAATACAAACATTGCCAACAGAAAGCAGCCATATTGGGCCTATGGCTCTCATCGACCTTGTGACACCTCTGTCAACACTAGTAACAACTTGCCACCCTGACCTCCGTTCGCTTTAATTTAGATTCATTTACTTTCACTCAAACACAAAAAAACAAACAATCTGAATTTATTTTATACTCAATCAAACAAATAAGAGTAGTCCAAAACACAATATTTGCTCTACATAGTACATAAAATTCAATTGGTTTCTAAATACCTTTAACCTAACAACCCATTATTCACTCAAAAACTATTAATATTACAGTCAGATTCCATATGTTAGTAAGTTATCAACATAAATTCTTTATTTATTAGGTGTTTTGACTTGATCCAACATTCTCAAATGCTCAGTTTAGCACCCTAACTCACAAAATCTAGTTAATTTAAAATAAATATCACAAAATAGAAAATGAGAAATTCACAAGACATGCAGTGAGCAAAGCAACACATACCTTATCAATAAAAGATGTTGGATAGCAGCGATATGTCTGCTCAAAGGAATTTCCAAGATAATCATATCTGTCGAAGTACTGTCAATGAAGAATAAATTAGCATTGAAAGAAAAAAGAGGAAAAATGATATTCATGGAAATGCCAATATAACAATAGTTAAAAATCATAGACTACACTGAAATATATGCGCAGAGCCAGAAAATATCGCAAGGGTTTTGGGGCTTATAAGTAGCAAAATTCCTTCTTAACGGAAAATAATGGTTATGGATTTACAAGTCCAAACACAAATAACCCGAATAAGGTCTGACAATGATACAAATACTGATGGCTTTAATAATGATGATATTCCAACTGTATAGAAATAAAACAAGAGACAGCTTATGTTTAGATGGATGCATTTTGTGCCGGGCAATTTTCAATGAAACTTTAACAAATTCCCCGGTACAAGGTTTGTTCATCCAAACCAAAGACCGGTAGGTACCAATTGCCAGTTATGAAAGTAAATGAATAATAAGAGGGAAAAAATCATAAGGAACAGCAGTCTGCCCAAAAATACAATGTAAATCAACATACTCCAGCTAGGGGGTTGCTTGTACCACCAAACTAATTTGCAATTCCAGCAGGTACCAAATTTAGAAACATGTATTAACTATCATTGTAATCATCACTATCTTTATTCCAATTAATTTGGATTGAATTTATAAAGTTACAAACTACTAAAGTCTAACTGGTGTAAGCCATTTTATTAAAGTTTTGCCCCAGTTACTTTTAGTCTACCAAATTTTCTTCCAAATATTTTCATAGTAATTTCATCTAACTACCTTAATGCTTCTCACCCTCCATCGGACTTGTGCAAACCATCTAAATTAATTTTCATTGGCTTATTTTTCAACAAGTGCTTCTCTAACTCCTAAAATATAATTCTTCATCAATATATCCTTTCTCATTTAACATAAATTCATTTTTATATTCTTATTTTGTTCACACTCAATTTGGCCATAGATAATTCCTTAATTGCTCATCACTCAGATCCTCATAACACAACAATTTATATTGCAAATTTACAACATAAACTTTAACTCACTTTGATGATCTTTCAAGGCATTGTACATCTATTGCAATTTCAACATAATTACTTAGTTTTAGCTGTACAAGTTTCCCATCTATATCTCATTTTTTTGGTATCTCCAAAATGCTAAAATACATCTCACCAAGGAATCATTAGATCTTCCATCAATAAAATAATTAAGAATTGAACATACAGAAAAATTTCAACTCGTCCTGATCTCTCAACCCCTAAGCCTTTTATCTCATAAAACGTTGTGCATGTTCCATGTTTTCAATTCAAACAACGTATCAATTATTAAACATATATAACCAGCAAATAAAAGATCCCAGAACCTCATTATGAATAATTTTTCAAAAGCTTTCCACAATTCAAAAAGATATAAAATTCATCTTGAACACAGCTATATCACTATAGCAATTGAAAACTTCTTTTTTACTCTAACCAACTATTATTTCTAATTACTTGCCTATTATAAATATCATTCTAAGTTTCATAAGTTTGACATATATATCCTCCTTCCCATTATGTACTAATTGATTATATACCATTCAAGACTAATAGAAAACACATTGTTTGTAAGTACCTTGGAGCCCACCTGGTGGCTTGTATGCATAAAACATTTTCTTTTCTTTTGTGTGTATAAAACATAATTTAAATAGCAATGAAGCTTTTAAATTCCACTGTTTAACTGTATGCAATAGAAATCAATCAGACTTTTATTCTGTAAATATCTCTCAATATAATGAATTTGTTTTCATATAGAAAATGAGGGAAAAAACAAACATTACTTTCTTAAAAATATTTTCCACCTAAAAGAAACCAAATGGACCATTAGCGCAAAGTCATTTGATAGTAAATCTTCCATAAACCAAAATTTTCATTTCTCAAATGATTTCCATGTAATATGCTTTATTCGCTTTGATAAAGATCGTGACCAATCAATTTTGAATCATAAGTAAATACCACAAGCTTGAACATTTTCTTGGTTAAATGCTAATATCAAAATACACTTTCAAGCAAATAACATCCTCGTAGTTCCTAAAACTCCATTGAGATGAGTTATTTTATCCATAATATCTAAAATCTCCTAAAATTCTCCATGTATAAAGTTAATATCTCATAGACAAAAAATTTTACCATTTCAACTTTATAAGACTTATAGCCCTCAAGTTATCATACTAAGATTTTAATATTTATAAGTGCTTATGCTCCTCAAGTAGGTTTAGATACAGGGTCTAAAGATAAATTTTGGAACGACTTAGAAGCCTTAATACAAATGATACCTCTTGAAGAAAGAATTTTTATTGGATGAGATTTAAATGGACAAGTCGGTAAAGTGGTAGAAGACTTCAGAAATACTCATGTGGCTACGGTTTTGGAGTAACTAATGAAGAAAGTAGAAATATTTTAGATTTTGCTTTAGCGTATGATTTTGTTATTATTAATATTTTATTCAAGAAAACAGATGAGCATCTTATAACTTATAAGAGTGGATCCAATAAAACACAAATTGATTATTTTTTTATGAGAAGAAGAGATCGTCGAGATTGTAAAGATTGTAAGGTCATTCCAAGTGAGAATTTAAGTACCCAACATCGTTTATTAGTTCTAGATTTTAAGATAAAGAGTTGTAAAAAAAGAATACTAGGACTCATCATCGTGAAATTAGATGGAGAAACCTTAAAGACAACTAAAATTATTTTTATGAATAAAATTCAAGATTTTAAAATTTGGGATGTTCATGATGAAGCAAATGTTATGTGGGATAAAGTAACAAATTTTATTAAACAAGTAGCAAAAGATGTGCTTGGAGAATCTAAAGAAAAAAATTTATAAATAAAAATAGTTGGTTGTGGAATAATAATATGCAAGAAAAGATAAAATATATGAAGTTATGTTCTAAAAATTGGTTTAAATGTAAAAGCTTAAAGAACTAGGAAAAATATCAAACGGCCTGCAGGGAGTCTAAAAGAACAATCTGTGACGCTAAAAATTCTGTTTTTAATGGTATTTATGATAGATTAAATACTAAGGAGAATGAAAAATATATAAATAAACTAGCCAAACAAAGAGAAAAAAAAAGTGAAAATTTAACTCAAGTGTATTAAAGATGAAAATCAAAAAGTACTTTTCTTAGAAAAAGATATTCAACATAGGTGGGTGAATTATTTTGATAAACTTTTTAATGGAATTTCTGAAAATAAGATCGACCTTAGTAATCTTAATATCATGAATAATAATAAAACGTTTCATTTTTACCGTCGCATTAGTAATAAAGAAGTTGAGGAGGCGTTAAAGAAAACCAAGGGTGGAAAGTTTGTAGGACCTTATGATATCTCAATTGAAGTGTGAAAATATTTAAGAGATTTGGGAGTTTCTTGGCTTACTAAACTCTTTAATATTATTTTAAAAACTAAAAAGATACCCGATGAGTGGAGGAAGAGTATTTTGGCCCCCATTTTTAAGAATAAAGGAGATGCTCAAGAGTGTACAAAGTATAGAGGAATTAAGTTAATGTGTCATACTTTAAAGTTATGGGAGATGGTAATTGAACATAGGTTAAGACGCATTACAAAGATTTCTCATAATCAATTTGGATGTATGTCAGGCAGGTTTACTATGGAAGCTATACATTTATTGAAAGGTTTGATGGAGAAGTTTAGAGTTAATAAGGAGAATTTACATTTGATTTTTAAAGATTTCTCATAATCTTTCTTCTTCCTTTACCGCAAAGAAATACTTCTTGCACAGAGAAAACCTTACTCTATCCCGAGGAAATCCGAAGAACACGGTGACTTCTCTTAAACTGAAAGGAGAGTCGTGCAATACCTTTTATCGCGGAGAGGAGCCGGGGTTGGCAACGTTTCGAGAAATAGAGGCGGGAGCAGCGATTTTCGCGAAACCGCAGGGTCGCGGTTGCGACCTTTTGCAATCAGGCGCGGTAACGGGAAGCAGGAGCGGGAGATTGGGAGCGGGATCAAGAAAAATCGGGTTCCAGCGTTAACAATCTCCCACTTGGAAACCGATACACAAGCTACAACATCTTCTTCCTCGAACTAATATCTTCCACTTGCAGCGTCGCCCTTTTCTTCAAGCATAAATCCTCCACTGTGAATCCTCCACTATGAATCCTCCAACTTGAATCCTCCACCACTGCAACTCAAAGCCCTGTCTTCACTCCATAAAATCGACTAAAGTTGTACACAACTTCAATTTCTCAAGAGTAACATCCTCAATCAACATATCAGCAAGATCCAAACAGCCTTGCACCTCCAAGCTATTTCCTGGATTACTCTTATCTCTGCTTACAACTCCCACTGCATTGACGATATCCTACCTCTGTTGAAAGCCTTTTTCAACAAGTCTGGTCTTGTATCTTTTATTGTCATCACGCTCAGTCTTCACCTGATACACTCACTTGTTGTGTAATGGCTTCTTTCCTGGTGGAAGTTCTGTCAGCTCTCACTTGCTTGAACTTTCATATTGCAAAATTATTTCACAGCTCCTTGGTTCTTCATCATCTGCCCCAGCCCTCACTTGCTTGAACTTTCATATTGCAAGATTATTTCACAGCTCCTTGGTTCTTCATCATCTGCCTGTAGAACAATAGGAATGGTTGTCTCAGACCCACTCTCCTCTTCATTTCCATCATCAATAGAGCTATCAACTGTCAGCAATAGTGCATCATGTGCTTCTTCAGATACCACATTTGCGCTATCGTTCTTCATCTTATTGAGATTCCTACAGTTCCACCTTATGTGGTCAGTCTTACCACAATTCCAGCAGGTTGTCTGCTAATTAAACTTTGATTTTGATCTCCTTTTATTTGAGTTCTTGTCTTGTCATCTCCCTCTGAAATCAACATTTAGTGTCGAACTAGTACCTAAGATCTCGCCAGAATCTTTCCTGCGAACTTTCTCAGCCAAAATCAAATCATGAATATCATCGCATTTCAATTTAGATTTCTCTGTAGAACTGATAACTGTCATATTCACGGCTTCCCAACTATTTGACAACAATGTCAACAATATTAGTGCACATATCTCATCATCAAAATAAATTTCAACAGACAACAATTGATTTGTGATAGTATTGAAATCATTTAGGTGTTGAGCTATAGAAACACCTTCTACCATCTTTAAATTAAATAACTTTTTTATCAATTACACATCGTTATTCGTCGATGGTTTTTCATACATACCTGATAAGACTCCCAATAAGACTCTCATGAGATCTGCTGTCGTCATCTCCTTGAAAACATTGTGTGCAACGGACCTCGATAGGGTCAATCGAATAACCTCTAGAACTTATTGATCCAATAAATTTCATTCAGTCTCATCCATCGTTTCAGGCTTTTTCCCCAATAACGGAAGATAAAGTTTCTTCCCATAGAGATAATCTTTTATCTACACCCTCCAATAACCAAAATATGTGTCATCAAATTTCTCAATCCCTGAAACCTTCACTTCATCTGCAGTCATCGTCTTTCCTCATATCCGAAAAAAGCTCTGATATCAGTTGTTGTGACAAGATCTAGATATATCAGTTGATGTGGTATATCTATAAATCAAACAGGAGAACGATCGATGAAGCAAAAAAATAGAACGAGAAAATTCACACCAAAAAATAGTAACACCGCAGTGGAAAACACAGATTTACGTGGTTCGACAAATTGACTACGTCAACAGAGTTGCAGAGGAATTTACACCAGTCAATCACCTCGACTTACAAAAGGAATCTCTCACTCTCACTTCGTTGCTCTCTCTTCTTCTCTCTCTGTTCTTCTCTCTCTACACCGAGATACACCGAAACTTATAAGAGAAATAAACTCTTCTCTTCAGCCACAAGCCACCAAAAAGAAGCCAAGGGAGAACAATCATCTTCTTTCTTCTTTCTTCTTTCTTCTTCCTTCTGCCAAGCACGCACACACTGCTTGCACTTTCCTTCCTCTATCCCGAGAAAACCTTTATCTATCCCGAGGAAAACCGAAAAAGGAACATCGTGACTTCTCTTAAACTGAAAGGAGAGTCGTGCGATACCTTTTATCGCGAGAGAGGAGACGGGGTTGGCGACGTTTCGCGAAATGGAGGTGGGAGCGGCGGTTTTCGCAAAACCGCAAGGTCACGATCGGGCACGGAAATGGGAAGCGGGAGTAGGAGATTGGAAGCGAGATCAAAAGAAATCGGGCTCCAACGCTAACACATAAGAGATTAGTAATAAAAGGCATGCCTAGAGCTCAAAATGAAGAGTAAAAGATTTAATTATACTATTTTGAGAAAACCCGTAAACTTTAACTACAACAAGCATTTATCCCACTAAATGGGTTGGCTACATGAATCATTTTATCCGTTGTGTCCTATTGAGTGTCATATTTTTGTTTAATTCTAATAAACTAATATCATTTTTTATACAAAATGCCCAAGTCTTTTTAGATCTATCTCTATCTTTCTTAACATAAGTAAAATTTAATACATTATAGGGTCATCAAATAATTGACGTTTAATTTGACCAAACCATATAAAGTGACTTGCTTTAATCTAGTTTGCCACTGTGGCCGCTATGTGCTTGAGCTAGGTCCTATCATTGAACTTTTCTTACTTAAAATTTGAACTTTTCTTACTTTAGACTTGCAATTATTTTAGATTTCAAATCGAACCAAATTATTTCATATTATCACATGACATCATATTTCTAATCATAATACTTTCTCAATTTTACGATCCAATTTATTCCTAAGCATGCACTTTAGACTTGCAATTATTTTAGCTTTCAAATCGAACCAAATTATTTCATATTATCGCATGACATCATATTTCTAATCATAATACTTTCTCAAACATTGAGTATATTTGACATTCCTTTCTTATTCTTTCTATTAACCATATATAGGGCAAATATATTTATTTACTAAACACAACCTGATAGAGATGTAATTCTCACATATTCTTATTGCTCTAACAATGGTATGATAGCTCCATTATTATCTCTTGCTCACAAAAATCTTCTCTTTGTAAGCTCGTCATAAATAACCCCTCCTAACAATATTCTCATAAGCCTCCATGAACTGCAAAAAATAAAGATTGGCCGCATTCCCTTGCTCAATCACCAAACTCAAGCTTGGAACCGCTTTCCAACATGCACAAACCTAAGCTTTTCATATCACAATCCTCTGAACATGAGTGGTCACAATCTTGATGCACACCTGCCTACAACTGCCAGTCTAAACCTCTTCTAACTATTAAACCTTCCTTTGTTCCACCACCAACAACCTCACTGTTAGAACCCTCAACTCACCATATCTTAAAATGGTCTTATCTTCAAGATCATAAAACCTAGATGACCTTTGATCTCTCACTACAAGCCTCTCGCATTAACAACACAATAACAAGCCTTGACCTCTAGCTCTCTTATGTTGCCCACCACATTCCCCGCCCACATTGTGCGTTCTTCATTTTAAGTAAGTTTAGAGATCATTGCTCCCCTTTGACAACCGAAACCCACCTCCATAGATCAATTTTTTTTTAAAATTTTGGTTGCTTTTTGTCCTCCTTATCTCCCAACCCCCCTCTCTCTCCAAAACATGTCCTCATATCTCTGAACTATAGCTACAACCTCCTTCGTGACATCTATCGCATTTTCCTTCTGAGCTTTTTAGAATTAATAAAACAATAGTTTCCCTACTCCTTTACTATTAGATCATTCTTCATTATAACCTTTACCGTTATATCTCCCAAGGTAACCTAAGCATTCATATTCTTCGCCCTTGCTAAAAACTTATCACTAGCTCTTCTACTTTATTTATTATTTCTTACACCACCGTTTTCTTTGAAAGGTATTTGTTGAGACTCTACATGAAAATTTTCATTATTATCCTATATCCACACTCTCATTCATACTCTATATAAATGCATTTTGTCAATAACTCTATCAATGCTCTCCATTGAAGCCTCTATTGATGACTTAATTGATAATGTGGATTAATGCCTTTTTTGGCATGCTTGGCGTACCCCATCAATAGTGCGACGAAGCTGTAAAAGTATTGTTTTTAATGATCTGCTTTGAGGACCATATTTGTGCCTTCTTTGACACAAATCTAATTGCCAAACCACTAAACCCTTACATCAAACCCAGTCCTCCTTCAACACTCACAACTTCTAAGCAACATGATTATCACATCTTTGGTCCTTATTATTCCAAACAAAAGGCTAACATATTCTATATCTTCTTAACTATAGGGCAGACTATTAAAACATCTATATCATCATATGCGCAAAACAACAATATTACAAAACTTATGCTAATTACATGATATTTCTTATCTATTAAAGATATATCGTAGTCCTTATTGTAACTCTCTTATATTCTCACTCATTCTAAAACAAATAACAACATATTAGTAAAACCACACGCAAATAATTTATCTATTGATTCGTCAAAATTTCTACTCAACTCCTCCTTGTTGCCTTTTTATTGCCCAAAAAGAAAATTATAGTAACAACAACAATAACAAGCCTTTCTCCCACTAAGTGAGGTCGGCTATATGAATCCTTCTTCTCTGTTGCGCCCTATTGTCATATTTTTAAATAATTCTAATAAATTAAGATCATTTTTTATATGCCCAAGTCTTTTTAGGTCTACCTCTGTCTTTATTAACATAAGTCGAATCTAAAACATTTACTCTCCTAACTGGGTCATCAGATGATCGACGTTTAATGTGACAAAACTATAGACAACTTTCTCTAATTTTCTCCGCCACTAAAGCTACACCAACTCTATCACGGATATATTCATTTCGTATTTTGTCTCTAATATTTTGTCTCTTGTCTCTAAGTGTCAAGCCACTCATCCACCTAAGCATTCTCATCTCGACAACGCGTAACTTTATTTTATGTTTCTCTTTTAAAGTCAAACATTCTGCGCCATAGAACATTGACGGTCTCACCACCATCTTATAAAATTTTCCTTTCAATCTAAGCAGTACTTTTCTATCACATAATAGGTCAGATACATTCCTCCGCTTCAACCAACCAACTTGAATTCTACTAATAACATACTCATCTACATCACTATCATTTTGAACAATAGACAGAGATATCTAAAGTGTTCACACAATTTAATGTTTTGATCACCAATAGTTACAACTTTGCCACTAGAGCTACTACTACTAAACCAACATTCAATGTATTCGGTTTTAGATTTACTCAAACAAAGGCATTTAGTCTCCAAAGTAGACCTCCATAATTCAAGTTTTTTCTGGAACTCTTTCTCTAATCCTATCCACAAGAAGGATATCATCAGCGAAAAGCATACACCAAGGTACATCCTGTTGTAAATGTCCAGTAAGAGCATCCATAACTAAAGCAAAAAAATATGGGCTTAAAGTCAATCCATGACGTAATCCAACTGAAATAGGAAAATATTGGGTCACTCCTTCTGTTCGTACACCGGTAACAAATCTAGCATACATACCTTTAATGACTTGAATATAAATCAAATCAACACCTTTCTTCTCTAGAACTCTCCAAAGGATTTCTCTTGAAACCTTATCGTAAGCTTTTTCTAAATCAATAAAATCATATGCAGATCCTCCTTATTTTTTATGTAGTTCTCCATCAAATCATTCAATAAATGTAAAGCATCCATAGTAGACCTACCCGGCATAAATCCAAACTGATTATGAGAAATCTTTGTAATACGTCGTAACATATATTCAATTACCCTCTTCTATAATTTTAAAGTATGACACATCAATTTAATTCCTCTATGATTTGCACACTCTTATGCATCCCCTTTATTCTTAAAAATAAGGACCAAAATATTCTTCCTCCACTCCTCAGGCATATTTTTAGTTTTTAAAATAATATTAAAGAGTTTAGTCAGCCATCAAACTCTCAAATCTACAAAATATTTCCACACTTCAATTGGGATATCATCAGATCCTACTGATTTTCCAGCTTGTTCTCTTGTTCTTTTTTAAGCCTCCTCAACTTCTTTATTATTAATGTGACGATAAAAATAAAATATTTTATTATTATTAACGATATTGAGATCACTAAGATCGATCTTATTTTCAAAAACTTCATTGAAAAAGTTTATCAAAATAGCTCCCCACCTATTTTGAATATCTTTATCTAAGAAAAACAATTTTTTATTTTGATCTTTAATACAATTTACTTAAGTTAAATCTTTACTTTTCTTTTCTCTTTGTTTGGCTAGTTTATATACATATTTTTCACCATTTTTAGTATCTAATTTATTATAAAGATCACTAAAAACAAAATTTTTAGCTTCACAAATTATTCTCTTAAACTTCCTACGAGTCACCTTGTATTTTTCCCAATTCTCTAAGCTTTTACATTTAAAATAATTTTTCTAACACAACTTGTTATATTTTATTTTTTCTTGCACAATATTATTCCACCCCAATTCTCTAAGCTTTTACATTTACAATAATTTTTCTAACACAACTTGTATTTTATTTTTTCTTGCACAATATTATTCCACCACAAATTATTTTTATTTATAGAATTTTTTCCTTTTGATTCTCTTATTACAGCTTTGATCACTTATTTAATAGTGTTTGTTATTTTATCCCACATAGAATTACCTCTTCATGAACATCTCAAATATTGAAATCTTGAAGTCTACTCATAAAAATAATTTTATTTGTCTTTTAGGTGCCCTCATCTAATTCTATGACAATGATTCCTAAAATTTTTTATCTTATAACTCTTCATCTTAAAATCCAAAACTAATACTCGATGTTGAGTACTTAAATTCTCACTAGAGTTGACCTTACAATCTTTACATTCTCGACGATCTCTTATTCTCATAAGAAAATAATCAATCTGTGTTTTATTAGATCCATTCTTATAAGTTCTTATAAGTAATAATTTCTTATAAGTAATAATATGTTCATCTCTTTTTTAACATAAAATATTAGCAACAACAAAAGCATACGCTAAAGCAAAATCTAATATGATTTTACCTTCTTCATTACTTACTCCAAAACCGTAACCACCACGAATATTTTTAAAATTTTCTCTCTCTATCAACAAGTCCATTTAAATCTCCTCCAATAAAAATTCTTTTTTCAAGAGGTATCACTTGTATTAAGTCTTCTAGGTTATTCCAAAATTTTTCTTTAGAACTTATATTTAAAACGACATAAGAAGCATGAACACTTATAATATTAAAAATCTTACTATCAACAACAATCTTAAAGACTATAATTCTATCTCCACTTATATTAATTTTTACAATATTATATTTCAAACTCTTATCTATAATTACACATACACCATTTCTAATGTGACTCCTACCTGAATATCAAAGTTGAAAACCTAAGTTATAAATCTCCTTAGTTTTTTCTCCAACCCATTTTGTTTCCTGAATGCATAAGATATTTATCTTCCTATGAACCATAATATAAGCTAATTCTATTAATTTAGTTGTGGGAGTACCTATACTCCAAGATCATATTCTAATACTAATTTCATGGACTAAGTTCCTTACCCGTATCCATCCGTAATCTGGAACCATTACTTATTTGACATTACAATCGGGCGCCAGTATAGCGAGTCTAGCACATTTTTCACTATAGTCAGGTTATACAGCGCGTCGCTTCCAGGAGACGCTCTATCATTTACACAATGATCTAAGAGATTCATAACATGATTATTCGACAAATTTTACGCTAGTTATCAACAACCTAACGTAAACTTCCGCTTACATCTGGTACTTAGGACCCAGTAATTACAGTGTTGTATAGCCTGAATACATTAATATTATAGTAAAATTATACTTAGCATTAACCACATTGGTGCAATTTAGTAAGTGTGTTGCAATTGAGAATAAAATATGGAGTTCACAATCCTTATGGTCAAGTAAACAAGATGCTAACTAAAGTACTTTAAAACAAGGAAAAAATTACTTCTCTCATCAAATTTAGGATGTGTCTGAATTAGTTATCAGGAACTCCAAGTCAAGGTTGCATGAGACAATTTGAAGAAACAAGCTTGAAGCACCAAACATCTTTATAAATTCAATTCACGGGAGAAAAAATAATAAGGTCATAATCTTGTATGTTAAAAGTGTTTGCAACATAACGCACCATTTTTCCTCAAATGACAGCAGTTGAACTTTCTCTGAGCCTGCATAACAATAAAGAGAACATTCATATTTAAAAACAAGTCCTTTTCAATGAATAATATTGAGCCTCCGTAAGCTTAAACATAGCACGCGTATAGGAAAATTAAAGCCACAAAATTATCCCTTAAAATTAAAAAAAAAAAACAAACAAGCAATCCTCAACAGCATAAGCTAACCTATTTTCTTGTAAAGCCATGCATCGATAGCTAATGATATTCTATAAAGAATTATATGATGTTTGACTTCTATTAAGAAAATTGAATTTGCCAAAGAAGAAAAAAATAAGCAACAAATGAAGTTACGCAAAAGAAAGCAGAGAAGAATCCGTAAAAAATAAAAAAATGATATTTAGTTTAAGATTTGGCCTTGAGGATCGTTCAGGACTTCCAATAGCAAGAATCGATAATTAAATAAAGGTAGAAGACAAGGGAAACCAAAAAGAGGGCAGCTAATGTCATCGAACATTACTTCATTAAGTTGTAGGTTTAATTTTATAACATAATCAGGGAAAGTATTTGTATTCTAAAAAAAAGGAATTTAAGTTTTTCAGTTAATTTTGTATGGAAAAAGCAACCAAACTGTTTATTTTCAATCACACTACTAATTGCACAAAAATATTTATCATTCTATTTTCCAAATTAGGGGATTACCATAATGAAAAAAAGTTTCAAAAATTTAAGCATTTTCCTACTCATTTTATTAATTATAAATGAGCATCATAAATTGGTACGATCATATTGTTTCTAATTTAAAAAAGACATCAAATGACATCCTAATTAGTTGTCCAATCAGCAGAGGAGCGAACAGATTTAAATATTAAAGTAAATTATTTTCCGATATATCGATCACAAAATATTGTTATAATATTATGATTCGTGGTATCAAGTTTCATATAAATGAAGCAAAAATTAATAGGAATGTAAGAGAATTAAAATATATTAATCTCAAGTATCTCAAATACAAGAAAATGCTTATAGAATATTCACTAAAACATATCTTTAGTTACCAGATTTACTAACTATAATAAGATAACCATATCAAAATTATCCTTATTATTCATTCAATTAATCTATTGTTTTTTATCACAATCAAATATAGTGTAATAAATTTAGAGCAATATCTAAGTACTTTAAAAGTCATTCCTTCCCCATTATTTTCCCTAATTTAGCGGTAAGAAAAGTTTGGACCAAGTACTCTTGAAGAATGAAGATCTCAATCTCAAAAATCAACGTTATTCTTAACCATAAACCTTTATTTTTAGCCCAAAGTCCTAATGTCTAGAAACCTAGAATGCAAAATCTTTTTTCCATGAATAAGACAAAACAATAAAATAAAGTAAAATAATAACAAAAAACTTCGAACAAAATGACACGAACCGGTATTTTGTCTTTCGTTCGATCCATGTGAAGAAACGGACTGCTAACTCAGAGAGAGCGAGTGTGAGTTTTGGGAAAGCTAGGAGATGAATGGAAACTAGAAAGGCAAAATAGTTATAAAAGAGAATAGAAAAGGAAGGTACACGACATCGTGGATCTAAATAACAACCAAATCCAAAATGATTTTTTTAGTTTCTACCAAAAAAATAAAACAAAAATGCTTCATTTCTACGAAACAAGATGCCATAAATCATAATATTATAAAAATATTTTGTGATGGATATAACATAAAATAATTTACTTTAATATTTGAATTTGTTCGTTATTCTGCTGCTAGGACAACTAATTAGGATGTCCTTTTATGTCGTTCTTAAATTAGGAACAATATGATTGTACCAAATTTATGATAATGCTCTTTTATAATTAATAAAATGAGCAAGAAAATGGTTAAATTTGCTAAACTTTTTTACAATGTGGTAATTCACTAATTTGGAAAAAAGAATGATAACAATTAGTAGTGTGCTTGAAAATAAACAGTTTGGTTGCCTATTCTATACAAAATTAAATGGACAGCTAGAATTTCTTTTTATTAGAGTACAAATGGTTTCCCTGATCATAATATAAAATTAAACCTACAACTTAATGAAGTAATGTTGGATGATATCAGCTGCCCTCTTTTTGGTTTCCCTTGTCTTCTACCTTTATTTATTTTTCAACTCTCGCTGTTGGAAAGTCTTGAACGATCCTCAAAGCATTCACATATATACCACATAATCCTTATATATGCACATATGTAGTACCTAAACTTTGATATTTATACACATAGCATTCAAATCTTTAACATCACAGTAAAAATATCACAATTGCATGATTCTTATATATGCCTAACCAAGTCCAACAAAGGTTTAAGAAAACCTCCAATCAACGACGTTCAAAATAAAAGCATCCGTTTGGGCTGCCATGTATGTAATTATCCCTTAACAAAAATAAATTTGGCATAAGATGGTTAAAACAAACATTCCTTTGTTTCTTCTCATTGAAGACAGTGGAACTAGTAAATCCAACAGCTAACAACCCAGAAAAAAAAAAAAAATCATATGTTAAATCAAAGAGCAAGCATCACTGTAGATCTATATGCTCAAAGAATTTCTCACATGAATCTGAAATCCAAACAGATAGAAATAACAAAATCGATGCAGAAAACAAGATGCGAGCTTTTAGGTCGCCTAAAAATCAAAAAGTTCGGAAGCACCTTGGGGAAGCTGGCGGAAAGATACGCCGGAGTCGTTACGGGCTTTGTAACGTAGGCGGAGAGGACGACGGGAGAAGGAGGTCAATGATGGCAGCGGCTCGCTGCGGGGACGAACCGAGACGGAAGACGGGGAATCCTAGGGCATGAACCGAGACGGCATACGGGGGACAACCACCGAAAAAATCCAGCGTTTCGCAGTTAAAACCGCACAGAACTGGGTTGCAACCGATCGTGATTCAAAACCCACAAACAAAGGTCACCTAAATTTCAGGGTAGTAACTTCGTTGTAATTTATAATTTGTAATTTGTGATGGATATTCCTTTGTAATCTGTGGTAGATATTGATCCGTGTTTGGTTGCATAATTTAGACATTAATTAGACATTAATAATTAGGGCTGTCAAAAAGGCTCGTTATTCTCGAACAGCTCGTGTTCGGTTAGCTAAAAAGCTCGTGTTCAGCTCGTTTGTTAAGTTAACGAGTCGAACACGAACAACACAAACAAATATTTGTTCGCTCATGTTCGGCTCGTTTTGGCTCGAAATACTACTAATCAATTATATATATATTAATATTTTAAAAAACTTAATCTTAATATTTTTAAAAAACTTATTTACCACAAGGCTATAAAGATTTATAATAAATTATAGTATTAATTAAGAAAATAAAATAAAAATTATTAAATTAGATTCAAATAATGTTTTATAATAAACAATAATTTTTAAATCTTACTCTAATCCTTAACATATTATGGCTACCTGATTAGGGTTGTCAAAATAATTTTTTGTTTGTGAACGGCTCGTATTCGGCTCGCTAAACAAACGAGCCGAACATGAAGACACTTTTTGAGCTCGAAATATAAACGAGCCGAACAGCTCGTTTACACCCCTATTAAACATCATGAATCAAAGGTAAATTGGTTTAAAAAAATAAAATTAAATTAATTAAATAATTTCCCGTTAGATTGAATTTTCAGGATTGTTTTTATTCTTGCATTCTGTTTCTTTTATTATATGAATTCATATTTATTGAATCTGAATGTGAAACATATTTGAGAATTTGTTTCTGCAGTCACTCCAAAATTTGATAGATATCAAACTCTTATTTAGCATAAATTTAGATTGCAGTCAAACACCACCTTAAATTAATCGTTAGATTGCTCTTTTTTATTTATTTAATGTAAGTTTCTATTTTTAATTTATTTTTTAATTTGTTATGATTATATATATATATATATATATAATCTTGTGACATTCAAACAAAGAGTCACGATGCATGGCTTGAATATAAGTTCATAATTGAAAGAAATTAGTTTTTTTTCTGATGAAATATTGGACAAACAAATTCAACTTGCTTAGTTTTGAAAGGAGTTAAACCCAGTCCTTATCATGTAGTATGTGATTAATTGTCGCTTTACTATTTGCAATAAATTTTTTTGGTTCATTATAATTGTGTTGAATTTCAACACAATTTAATGAAGTGAGTATTGCCTCATAAGATTTGTGATCAAGACTATATTGAGTATAGGTATTTGTGCCCAGATATCATTCTTGAATTTTCCAAGAATCGGTGATTTCATAATTTTCTAAATTTATTTCGAGAATTTTCTTCTTAGAAGATTTTTATATAAATTCAATAACTTCTTAAATTTGAAATTAGAATATCGTGATCCTGATGTAGATGTGGATATCATAGGACTTCCATACAGATATTTATGTAAATAAATAAATTTGTGTGGAGTCATATTAGGCTGACCTCTATGTCGGTCCCCTCGAAAAGATGTTTCACCCCATTGGGGTGTCATTTTTGTGTGTGGGTGATGAGTAATCCACCTCTTCTTGTCTTTCTCCCTACAAGAATTCACAATTGAGAAAGTCAGATAAAGAATTAGAGTTACATGTAGTATATTCAATATCAAATTCAAAACAAGAAATTTGGGCTAGCCATTCAACAAATATTTGCTTAGAAACGAGATTTTTGACAACTTTATGTGGTATATATTTTATAAGATTGCAATTAATTCGTAATAAGAATTTTTTATATAATAAATCATATTAAAATTTTGTAATGCATTTGACTACCGAAAACATTTCTTTCTTGATAGTCAAATAATTTTCTTGAGTGGTATTTCATTTTTCGGATGTAAAACGAGCTAATTGTTTGGTGTTTAAAGTATTTTTTTTTTACTTTAAGATTCACCGTAACCAATATTAGATGCATCAGTCTCCAGTATTTTATGGAGAGACAGATTTGCAACATGTAAACGAGGTAAATTTTTTATCTTTAGCTTAATT
Organism: Phalaenopsis equestris; assembly: GCF_001263595.1. Classification (NCBI taxonomy): domain Eukaryota; kingdom Viridiplantae; phylum Streptophyta; class Magnoliopsida; order Asparagales; family Orchidaceae; genus Phalaenopsis; species Phalaenopsis equestris. The sequence goes on along the minus strand of NW_018165278.1, from coordinate 3,769 downwards.
TGTTGGACAGTTTTAATATAATTTTCTGTCAAAGGATTATGTTGTTTCTTTAATTGATTATAAAGAATGACAGCATTTAAAGCTAGATCTTCATAACAATTCGCTACATAATTGCTACATAATTTAGTAAACTTAGGAATCTCTTTAAATGACGGAGGTTTTGAATTTTATCTAGAAATTTAGAAGCGAATTACGTGCTTCTATCAATTGAAATAATAGTATTTTGGACAATATTGTGCGCTAAAAACCAAATTTTGGTATAAAATAACTTGAATTTTTATGTTGAAATTACCAGCCCATTATTTTTTACAAGCCATTGAAATGCTGACAAGTGTTTAAAATGTTTCTCTATTGAATTAGAGAAAATAAGAACATCATCAATAGAAACTAATATATAATCAAAATATGAAATGAATATTTCATTTATTATCTTTTGAAATTCAAATCGAGCATTTTTTATTCTAAACAACATTACACTTTATTCATAATGACCAAACGGAACTGTAAATGATATTTTATATTTATAAGATTCAATATTTTGGATTTACCAATATACATATTTTAAATTAAATTTTGAAAAACCATTGCGGAGTTGGTTAATCTATTAAGTAAATCTCTTTTATTTGGTAAGGGATATCTAATCCATTTTAAAACTTGATTTAAAGGTTTATAATTAATTACTAATCGTAGTTTATTGTTTTCCTTTTCTACATTGTTCATAACATAGAATGTAGTACAACTCTAAGAAGAGCTGAATTATCGAATTAATTTTTTTATCGAGGTTCATTAATCTCGTATTTACACATTTTTAATTATTCTTGGTTCATTTTACACGATCGTGTCTTAATCTTAATATTTCTTTCATCAAAATTATTGATGTACGATAAACAAATACAGTTTTTTTTCTATCCAAAAAAACATCTAGATTATCACTACAAATTTATTTAAAATAGTTTTATGAATAGTAAAAATTTTTTGCTTTTACACAAGTTGTTTTTTTATTTTTCTTCTATAACTAAAAAAGTATTTTTTTTTTTAGAAAATTAATTTGATTTTGCTTTAAATTAATTTTACTTAATTCATTCAAAATGATTTATGTATGACTGTTAATAAATTCAAAAATAATTGGTCTACCAAACCAAAATAATGTGTAGCGTTAAATTTTTAACTAATAAAAAAGGTGTATTAATACAAATATTATTTTGGTAAATATTAGTAGAGGGCATTTTATATTTTATTTCCATTTTATTTCTTAAATAAGAAATTAACTGCAGCGTTGTTTTTTCAAAATATTTAGAAAGTATTATTCATTTTTTAATATAATTCATATCTGTACCGCTATCAATTTAAACAGTGAGTTTATGTAGAGTGTATTATCGTTGTAAATCATTTATGCATAACTGCCTTTTGTAAGGAATTTAAAAAATGATTGTTCTTGATTATTTTCTTTTTGTACTATTATTTCAGTAGATATAATATTTTTCGAGTTTTAGTAATCTAGTATTTATGTTTTCTTGACTTTTATAGAAAATATTTAGTTCAGATTTTAGCGTATTAAATTTTTTTTTTCAAATCATTAATAGTAGTACATCTCTTATCTGTATTTAAAATTAAGGTTTTATTTAAAGCTTCTTTCATATAATTTCCTAAAAAAAGAATAATATTATAAGATGAGGATTCTCCTTTCGATTTGATAAATATTTTTAACATTTTATTACAAGTCTTTTCATTCTCAATTTGAGATGCAATTTTAAGTATTTCTTCTTTCATTGAAGAAGATAAAGTAAATAAGTCGTTCATTTTGACGATAGATTTATAATAATTTTTATTATTACATTTGCACTTAGATTTTTATGTGCAATCTTTTTCATGAGATTCTAATGAGTAATATGAATGGTTCTCTTTTTTTTTCTGAACTTTATGAATTGTCAGAATTTTTAGAAGATGAATGTAAGATTTATTTGAAAATAAATTACTTAATATTTTCATCAATATTAAGCTTATTTATTTTCTTTTTGATTGTGCATATATTGGTATTGTGGTCTGTTTTGCTACATCTATATCATTTGATTTCTCTATTTTTTTTCTTATGAGAAATCTTCAAACTTTTCTCTTAATAATATTTTGAGTGTTGCTTATGATATTTCTTCTTTTTATGCAAATATTTTTCTTTTTCTTTTGAAAATTTAAGAATATCATAAACAAATTGTTCACAGAAAGTCTAATTATTTTCTATCTATCAATCTTTTCTTTTTAATATGATATCTCAATTTAAGATCCGTAGACAAGGTTAATCGTTCTTGTACACAAGTATTTATCAGTTGTTCATATGTCAGATCTCTATGAAATGTGTTTAATAGCAATATCCTATAATAATCTTTTTACCTTATCGGTAAAAGTTTTGGTAAACCTTCGACGAATTTTTGTTTCCAATGTGTGTTATTCACATTTGGTAGATACGTTACTATGATAAAAAAGACATCTTTATACCATTTAAAATGTGTTAATGTTGGACATCTTAATTTTTGCAAAACACAACGAATTTGCTCGCCATTATTAGATATTATTTCAGTAAAACATTGTAAAATATTAATAATTAATTTATAAAGAGTATGAGTGTTTTCTTGATTGAGGTTTCCTAAGATAATAGCACTCAAAAATTTATTACGTTCTTCTCGATTCAAGTAATTATCACACAAGCCTTTTAGAAGGTCGGTAAACACACAAGTTAACTATGTTTCAATTTGATGAGGTATATTATTATGACTCTAAGTAGCAAAAACATAAATTATCATTCTTTGCAATACAATTTGTATTTGACAATCAGTCATATCATCAATATCCCATTAATGGATATTGGATGAATTATAATCATTGTAGTATTTATTATTAGCTTCTTCATATAAAACATCTGCAGGAGTAGATCTAGGATAATAGTATCGACCCGTCTACCTTGTTGGATATGAAGGTGATGCTTGAGTGCCTTTAAATTTAAGGATTTAAAAAAATTCTAATTCAATATTGTTTTCTTGAAACTGATCTTCAACTTTCATATTATTTTTATGATCTGAATCATCAGACAACTGATCGACTGATTTTTCTTCTTTTTTAACCGTGGTTATATTTGTATTGTTGATCTTGCTAATTATTTCTTCAAAGAATAGATGGTACTAACTAGAAATTAGGATTAGGATGTGGTTGTATTGCAGGAGTTGAAGAGATAATTTCATAACTTATTTCATTTTCTTTAGTGATTTTTAAAAATGAAATAAGTTGATCTAACTTATTTTCCAATTTTTAAAGAATTTTACATAGCTGCCATGCAATTCTTATGTATTTACATATCTAACAACTAAATTTTGTTATTTACATTTATAACACTATGGTATTATAAACCTGTGCATGAAAACATTTATTTCTCTTTCAAATAGTTTTAGTGATATTTCTTATGAGATATTAAAGATTTGAGTGATACACTTGTAAATATCAAAATTTAGATATTAGATATGTGAATATATCATAATTATGTATTATGTAATTTAAGTGCCCCTAATTCCTAATGCCAGTGATCTATAAATTAATGAGTACACTGCTTGAACAAATAAATTTCGGTATTTAAATTATAACATGAAATGAACATATTTTTAAATTTATACATATTTACTTTCAAAACTAACAAAATAAATCACAAGTTCATTTTTTTTCAAGTGTTTCAACGTTTCACTGACAATAACGCAGCATTAGCCGCTGCAAAAGTGTTGATTACAAT
>NW_018165277.1:171482-182831 GCF_001263595.1 Phalaenopsis equestris | reverse complement strand
TAATTTTCCAATTTTATTGCTATTAATAATACAAATTGGGATTTTACAACAAAAAAATATGAAGAGGATAACATCACAACCAACTTTCATGCAGAAAATATTTCTCTTGGCTTAGAAAATATTTCCTACATTTGCATGCATACCACCCAATTCCTTCGTATTTATATATCTAACAACTAAACGTTGCTTTTTTACATTTATACCACTAATATCTGTCATATCACATCAAAAATACCACTATTTTAACTTTTCAAATGTGAAATAAACCTCTATATGTCAAAATTGAAGTGTAGGTGATAGATATGTAAATACATAAGAATTGAGTGGTATGTATGTAAATCTTCCTAAAATTTAAAAGAAGAATCCACAGAGACGGCTTGTAAAGTGGATAATAAGTTGCAAGAAGAAAATGCAAGAACATGAATGAATAAGTTTATACACAGAAAAGCTAAAAAGAGTAAGCAATAATCTTTAGTGATTGCAATTATATGATTAAAACGGTTCATGCTATTTTCAAGGCATCGAATTAAAATAAGTTATTTTACTTTTTTCTTTTTTTCTTCTTTTATACATTCTGTCATTTCTGTTGAGTGATATTTTATCATAAATGAATGCATTGAGTAGAGTTATATTGACGCATAACCTTAGGCGATTGTTGTTACTTTTACTAGCTATATGAAAGTTCTAAAAGATTGGGATCATGATGTCCGTAGTTGTCAAACGTTCTAGATCAACGATTGCTTGTGCGTATCAACAAAACAAGGAGGCTGCAACGTTCATAGCTGCCGAGGGATCTAGGTCGACGATTGCTCGTGTGTTTTCATCATCCCCTTCTCTCATTTGACCGGCATACATGAGTTAGGCACCGTTATTGATCGAACAAAGATTGGGATCGCGACATAAAGGAATTCCACACTGCTCGAGCAGGAAAGTGAATGTATTGCAGCATACAATAGTTCTACGCTGTTCTTAATTTAAAAAAAACGATCGGGATCACAGAGTTCTGCTGCGCTCGCGCAATCGAGATCGGGGTGTCAGATTGGCAGATTCGAAGGATGTCGGACCAATCTACAATGACGGCGGGAGTTCGAAGAAATTCTACCACATCGACTAGTTCCAGTAATTTCAAAACTACATCACCTCACCCTACCCATATATCAACTGAGTATTATCCCCAGAATTTGATCAATGCTCGAGTTATTTGAGAGGTTGTTCAAGATCTCTATTCAAATTTGGAAACATCGTCCCAAAATTTTGTTAAAAACTCGACTTTGAAAATCTAAATAAAATGATTGTGATGTTACGACAATGATGGCATGAGCTTGATCAATGCTATGATGACATCTGAAAAAGATTCAAATGATTATTTTTGCCACCACAAGAAAAAAGAGAAAAAATAATTGGGTCTACATATGCTTAACCGGTCTTAATCAAAGTTTAGACGAAATCTGAGGTCGCATCCTCGGTAGGAAACCTCTATCATCAATTGAAGTTCTTTTGGTACTTATACATGAAGAGCCAAGAAGAAGAATTGTGTTGTGAAACACCGAATCATATCGTCTATTAATAATGAATAGAAGAAGTCGACTCTTGTGCCAAAAGGGGTTGACACTGACAAAGAAGACCAACAAAAAACCATGGTGCGAGCATTGCAAAAAAATCATGGCACACAAAATAGGCATGTTAGAGGTTAGAGGCTTCATGGTAAACCTGCAAATTGAAAATCAAAATCCAAGCATGAAGATCGAGCTTATCAAGTCATTGCTCTAGAAACTCATGAGTTGCCTGGTAACTCGAACACAATTTCTTTCACCAAAAGCAATTAGAGCACTTCAACAAATCATTTCGAACTCCAAAATTTTCCCCACCTTAGTCAAGGTTTTGTTAAGTGGTATTCCTAATTTTTCTCATTAGTCGATAATTGATTATGGTGCAATCAATCACATAGCTGGTTCTAAATTATTTTCTTCGTATAGACCTTGTTCAGGCAAAATAAAAATAAAAATTATTGATGGTTCCCTCTCAGTAATTGTTGAGATATGATCTATAAAACTCTTCTCGTTAACTCTTTGTGATATTCTCCATGTTCGCAATCTATCATGGAAAGTATTATTCATCACTAAAATTAATATTGTTCATCAATGTCAAGCTAGCTTTTATTCTTTTGTTGTGAGTTTCGGAAATTAACCAATGGGAGGATTATTGGTCGTGCTAAGGAAAAAGGCGGACTCTACTATTTTGATAATGAACTTGACACGAATAACAATGTCAAAGTATTGTTTTAAATTTTATTTTAGTTTTCTAAGGACAATGAAATTATGTTATGGTTTTATAGGTTAGTTCATCCCAAATTTCTTTATCTAAAATATTTGTTCCTCAAATTATTTCAGAATAAAAAAATCTTGTTGTTTCAATGTGAAGCGTCAGTTTACTAAGCATCATCTCGTATCATTTTCTCCACAAATATACAATCCAATTACACCATTTACTTTGATACCCTAAGACATTCGGGGAAAAATAGTTTGTGACATTCACTGTTGATCATACTAGATTAAATTGTGTTTATTTAATAAAAGAAAATACTAAAGTAGAAATAACTCTAAAAAAAAAATTTACATTATGGTACAAACACAACTTCAAACAACTATTTAAATATTACGGAGTGACAATAACCGATAATATTTCAAAAGCACATTGGGTCAATTCTTTCTTGAAGAAATAATTATTCATCAAAACCTTTGTATTAACACTTAACAAAACGAATTGGATGAAAGAAAAAACAAACATCTGTTGAAAGTAGCTCAGGCATTGCTATTTACCAATCAGGTGCATAAATATTTTTAAAGTAAAGAAGTTCTCACTGCAACATTTCTCATAAACAGAACACTAATAAGATTTTAAAACACCTTTTGATGCTTTTTAAAAAAAATAAAAAAAATTAGGTCTCATATTCTCTATTTCTAAAGATATTTGGGTGTACTATTTTCATTCACATTCATAATCAACAAAAACTTGAACCTCATGCTAAAAAATGTGTGTTTGTTGGTTAGGTTCCTAACCAAAACGAGTATTAATTTTTTTATCCCAATTCTAAATAAATGTTTATTATCGTGGATGTCACCTTTTTTAATTACAATCATTTTTTTCATCTCATCTTCAATGGGAAGAACATAATAAAAATGTGTCTATTGAGTTTCAGGATTTTCTTCAAACCGAATAATATGAAAATAGTACGTCCCAAATCGTAATTATTCAACTTGAAAACTCAAGTGATATTATATCAGGAGACGGTGCATTGAGTTTTTTCAATGTCGAAGTTACTACAATGCCATCTCATGTGTCTACAACAACGAAGATACAAGACAAAGAATAACAGCAATGGCACAGTTTGATCTCGTATACTCGTAAAGGACAACTCAAAAGAAAAAGTTTATAAATCCTTTTGCGCAACCCAATCAATTTCCTCATCAATCCTTTACCTCATGTTCAGGCCACTTCATCTTCAAATTTGGAATCTTCTAGCTGTGAATCTGAGCCTAAATTAAATCACAAGTCTAATGAGTCCAGCCTTTCCAGTTGGAAAAGGTCTTGTACCCAATATCCATTATTCCATTACGTGTTATATGAAATCTCTCACCATTTTCCGTGCTTTTATCTCACAACTATTGCATATGGAGATTCTTAGAATTATGTGGGATGCTCTGAAAGTCCCTAAATTGAATGAGGTTTTTTTCGAGGAGATGAAATCTCTTGAAAAAAAAAAACAAATGGGAAGTGATCGATCTACCTAGAAGAAACACAACTGTCAGATGGAAATGCGAATTTATAATCAAGTACAATTCTTGTGGCTCTTTAGAACAACACAAGACTAGACTGACTGCTAAGAGATTTACTTAAACATATGACATTGATTATCTAGAAACATTCACTCCAAAGTCCAGTTGCAAAACTAAACAATGTAAGGGTACTTCAATCACTTACAGTCAATCTCGACTGGCCCCTACAATAGCTAGATATAAAGAATGTCTTCCTCAATGAAGACTTGGAAAAAGTGTATATGGATGCACCTCTAGGATTTAATGAGAAGTTTGACACAAAATTGTGTAAAGTAAAAGGTTTATTGTATGAGTTGATGTAGTTAACGAGAGCGTGATTTGAGAAGTTTACAATGTTTGCTAAGAGTCAGGGGTATACTCAAAAACAAGGAGATCATGCAGTGTTCTTCAAGCATTCAAAGGATCGAAAGATGGTCATACTGATTTTAATTCACTAGAGATGACGTAGATGAAATGAACCGGTCGAAGACTTCCCTCTCCTCAGTCTTTGAGACCAAGGGTTTAGGATCTTTGAGGTATTTCCTTGATATTGAGGTTGCTAGATTGAAAAAAATAATTGTTGCTTCCCGAAAGAAGTATGTTCTTGGCCTCCTAAAGGAAACTGGGATGAGCAGTTGTAGGCCTTCAGATACTCCAATTAATCCTAATTAAAAGCTGAGAGATGAGAAGAATTGTGACTTAATGAATACAACTCAATATCATGAGTTAGGGGGAATGTGTACTTATCACATACATGGCTAGATATCGCCTTTGTTGTAAGTTTGGTGAGTTAATTTATGCATTCTCCCTCTGAGAAACATTTTGAAGCAGTTAACATGATTCTCATATACCTAAAAATTATAACGGGCAAGGATTTACTATTTCAGAAGACCCCAAAACATAATATAGAAGCATACACCGATGCAGATTGGGCGGGCTCAGTTGTTGCAGAAAATTAACTTTCAAATACTGTACTTATGTCTGAGAATATTTGGTTATCTGGCGAAGTAAGAAACAGAATGTGATGGCAAGGAGTAGTATCGAAGCAGAATATCGAGTTATAGCTAATGGAGTATGAGAGATGTTATGGCTGAAGAGAATTCTTGAAGAGCAACGAATTCTGATAGATATGCCAATGAAGTTATACTGTGACAATAAAACTGTCATAAGCATTACAGAAAATCCTATGCAAAATAAGCGCACAAAGCATGGTAGATCAACAAACACTTCATAAAAGAGAAGATTGGTTGTGGAGCTATTTGCATGTCACTACTGCTTAATAAATAGTAGATGCCTTCACCAAAGAATAATTCAGGCCGAACTTTGAGGTCCTTATAAGCAAGTTGATGATAGATAGATATCTATGCTCCAACTTGAGGAGGTGTTGAAATTAATTATGAAATTTTATTTTTAGCATCTTTTGTTATTAGAGTTTTGTATTATTGGCATGTTATAATTTTTGTTTCCTTTTTTATCATGAGTAGTTATGGTTGATTTATGATGTTCCTAATATGGGAGACATCCCCTCTATTTATTTTGTAATCATTTCATAAATATTGAAGAAGAATAATTATTTTTTCCCATCCAAAAGCTACAAGGTGTTATAAATGCAAAAAAATAGGTGTTAGATATGTAAATACATAGGAATTGTGTGGTATGTACGTAGATGCCCCAAAAAAAAATTTTCCTCTATATCTATATAGAAGTTTACTGAAACACAACAAAAGTGTGTTTGTTCACGTTTACATCTGCCTATTCTGTATCTTCTAGAAGATTCACTCTATATTAAGTTGTTTTAAGTGGAGCTTACTGATTGGCACTTTATATTAATAGATCAGTTAAACAATCACTGTAAAGAAAAACCATGCTGCATCCTGAAATTTGTAAAGGAAAAAAAAATAGATGTACTGGTAGGAATTAAAATGGTTGAAATCAAGTATTTTAATCTCGTGATTGTGATATGATTCAAGTCAAGTTTTCACAGAAATTAGGGCACAAAATATGTTTATTGCAGACATACCAAACAACAAAATATAAACACATAAAGATACGCACCTAAGATTCGAGAGGTAGACGATTTCTCCCAATTACTACAATTCGAGAGGTGGGAAATTTCTCCCAAACCCTAAAACTAAAACTCAATAACAATCTTCTGCATAACCCTAACTCTCAACAAATTAGTCATATTTATACTAAACAATAATAAATAACAAAAGACTAATGCCCTTAAGCTCACCAAAGGTAAATTGCCCTTAAACTAGGCACCGACATAACAATGCCACCCTTCAAAAAAATACACCCTATCCTCAAGATGGGAAAAAAAGAAACTGCTGCTAAATCAAGTCGTGTGACTTCCACTCATAAACTAGCTTGAGTCTGGTTCTCATCGTCAACCCTGCTAAACTTGTTATAGCCTTTTTTAACTTCTCAAAAGTCTAAGTCATCACTTTGGCCTACAGGTGTCAAAATTGACCTGACACACCAACACGACTCGAAAAATTTGGGTTAGGGTTGACCTAAATATTTTCAAGTCGGGTTCGGGTCAGAGAAATCAACCCATTTATTATTCGGGTCAGGTTCTGGTTGAATCTCAAAAACCAAACAAGACCCGAATAAACATGAAACTTTGGGTCAGGTTTGGTTTAGTGGGTCAAACTCAGGTTTTGGTCTTAGTTTTTGATCCGTTTGTTATTTGAGTCGGGTTTGAATTGACCCTATTCGATGGGGTCATTTTCCAACCGGACCCGAACCCGACCCGTTGACCCGAATTAACACACCATTCCCCCGCTAAAAATTATCCTTCTTCAACTTCTTCCTCTATGGTCGCACAATAAAATGACAACCCATCACAAACTTTTGATAGTATCATATAAGTCCCATCAGCTTTCTTAACTCCATCCAGGTTTTAGGTAGCAGTCCCTCCAATATAGTTGTCACCTTCGATGGATCTGCTAACACCAAGATCTTGAACAGGCTAGGGTCACTGTGAAGCACCACCTTCCTTCCATCGACGCAAATCTCTATAGTCAAGAATTTTCAATCCACCCACGTCTCTTCGATTGAAATGCCCAACTCCCTCCATCCAAAAACTCTAATTCATCCCTCATCAATGTCCTAAGAGGAGTTCTTGATGGTGGATGTTTTCCTTATTATGTTTTTCACGTTCAATCTCTTTTCCTTTCGATTTGGCCATGGATACTACGTTCAACCCTTTTTAGGGTTTGTCAATTGAGTTTGCAGGGTCTTGAACTACATCTCAATAAGTTTCCTTCTCATCTCCTCCAAGTTCTAGAATCTATTGTCAATGGAGAAAAATCTTTCTTCTACCTTGAATTTAAGTTGTCATATCTCTCCTTTCAATCTCTCTTCCAAAGCATCAACTTTTTCTGTTGAAATCTCTTATGGACAATTTTGAAACTCCTTTACCCCGTGATTCCATTGTTTGGCTTCTCGTCTCAAATCAAACTTGTATTGAGACTAAGGCACAACGACAACATAGCCAAAAACTCCTTGATCTCACACGCCACAATCCTATAGTTGGCTATAGCGCGAGGTTCAACGTCGTGATCCCATTTGTTGGCTTCCCAACTAGTTGAATCGCGTCTATATTGCACTTTGATCATGCAAGTGATCCCATCATCCGTTTCCTCGCTTAATCGCTATTATTTTGGACCCTAATGGTCGCACATCTATTGTTGGCTTCCCCGCAATTATTCGCGATCCCATCATTGTTGTCCCAGCTTGGTCGGATCGCAACTGTATCGCACGGGTACCATATGTTGCGATATGTCAGTGGATTCCCAGGCATGATTGTATGGCAAGGTTTGGTACCGAAGGCGATGAAACATGATTCTACTGTTGCTTCCCATCTAGCTCTAATTGTGTTTGTATCATGAGGTTCGCTACGCAGCAATTTCATTGTTGCTTCCTGGTTAGCTCTAATAGCAACTATATCGTGACATTTGGTGTCGATGGCTACGAATCCTTACATCCAGCTATACAATCATTAATTTCTCAAGAATCGAGAGATCTGATATCACGTTGATACAATCAAAGTAGATTTTTCAAAAAAAACCTGGTCAAAAAATGATACTGGAACTAGTAGGAAAAGTAGTGAAAATACAAAAGAAACCCATCATTAATAGAAAAATATGGTTACAACCTGACACAAATGGGAAATAACAACACTGACATACACGACACAAGCAAACACTCTAAATGTATCCCAATGGGTGGCGGAAGTCGGCTAGAGGGATATGGACAATTGGAAGGGATGATTGTAGCCACGGGATGTAGGTGGAAAAGAGGGGAAGGTGCAGAACTATAGGGGCAGCAATAGAAAAGGTTGTAGGTGGTCAGCGGGGTGTTAGGATGACGGAGGGAGAGTTCGGTGGCTGGAAAATGAAAGGAGAAGGTTTTGGGGGAACGTAGACAAAATGATAAAATCACAGTCTCGGAGATGATATAGTCAGAGCACCGCCACCTCCTCGGATACAACCCACAAAAGGAAAATGAACTCCACACAAGAATCAGAAGGCACAACCAGAACTGACTCTTACATACACAGAGAACAACAATTTATAAACTCTTGTTGAGCAAAAAAACCATCTACACAAAAGGAAAGAGAGTGGAAAGGCAAGAGGAATCCAAAAAATACTGCATGGGTGTGGCAGCTCGTGTGATGCTCCATTCTGGATCGTGACAGTTTGCGAACCCGCCATCCGCTTTGCGCTTCGTCTCATTCGTCTTCGCGATGGTTCACGATTTCCATGATCCCACTGTGATGGGTCGCAGCTCCTTTGTGTTGGCACCTTTGCGATGGTTCGCGATGGTTCATGATATATATATATATATATATGTTTTTTTTCTTTTTATTATTTTAAAGAATGGTCGGAGTCTATTATATATATATATATATAATAGAAGCTTTTAATTAGTAAGAAGCAACCTATGTTTATATAAACTTATACTACTATATGATCATTTGCATTCAAAGTTGGTGTATAGCATACAATAGAAATAGATAGTAAGATCACGATATTTAACAAAAGAAAAACTGAGTTCAGCAGATTTCAACTGCCTGCATCAAAATAAAGTTGTCTGTAAAACAGCTAACCTAGTTCAACTTTTACAAGGAAAAACAATGGAGGCCAAAAATAGTGTTTTTTGGAAAAATACATCTAACTGGCTCATTCACCCATGTATCTAAATAAATAAAATTCAATCCAAATTTAATAAATAAGCTACATATATGGATTTGTCATCGAAGATGCACACAATTAAATCGTAAATATGTAGCCAAATTTTGAGTGATTTACAGATTGCATTATGACCAACTCCAAAGGGAATTACAGAACCCAAATTGTCAAGCAAGATAAGATATCATATCAACTTTTACAAGCGATCCATATATTGTGCGAAAAAATGATGACTTTTTCAGGTAAAAAACAACCAAAATAATATAATACGTGTTAAATAAAAGAAATACTTGAAAGATACACAAAATCCAACCATGTAAAGTTAATATTAAGCTCAGTTTAGAAAAAAAAATACCTGGCATAACCTCATTTTTGGCATATTTTTCATGCAATTGCTCAATAAATGCATGATAAGGACGCCAACCACTAGGATTTTCGTATGGGTTCACATTCTCTGCTCTTTTCTTCACATCTCTCAAGCTAGATTAAAAAAAATGCATTAGTAAGGGGTTAACAGTATAGCAAATACAGTTGTCATTCGAGCAAATCCCACAAGAGCAACTTACATTTCAAGGATATCCGACGGTACAAGTTTAGGCACGAATGAGAGAACGGCTGCCTCCAAAAAAGACAGCTGCTTCGGAGCATCAATAAAAGCAAAAGAAATACCATCCTTAACAATCTTTAAAATGTCCAATCTAAACTTGTTACGAGCAGCGCCCGAAAATGTTGCTGAAAGCCTATTGGCCAGTTCCACACAATCTGTAAAAGACTTTCCCGTGACGGTTACATAATTACTCTTCAATTGTTCCTCCGTATGACGCTGGTAAGCCTAGTTCACGAATAATCAATCATAAATGGACAACATGAAGAGAGAACTTACATAATATCATTAGAGTTTAAAATAAATTTAAATCGCAATCATTTTAAGAGGAGGCATGTCTGGAAAAAATAGAAATAAACAAAAGAAAAAGCTAATATGTGATCTGGCAAAAGTAGTCTACATTATTGTAATAAGAATACTAATTAGACCAAGAATGGCAATTTTAAACATTACACAATTGGCCTTACATGGCAAAATCCCATATTAGGAAAGTCTTCATGGAATATCGAAGCCAACATATTTCCGTAGCATTCACAAGAATATTGGGTTGAGCCAGTTTAGAGCTTGTCTTGAATGTTTAACCACGTGTACATAATATTGCTTTTAACTTTTGTTATATATGTGGTAACAAATGATAAATCTCAATAAACCGCACCGTCATCAACCTTGTTTGGACCTACTCCATTCTGTCCAAGGCTTAAAATTAAATTGGAGGGGCCACAAGTACTCATATATATAATTGGGATCTCAAACAGTAAACCACCCGCAATAAATACAATAAATTAGTTCAAAATCCTAAACACCCAATAAAATTTTCTTTAAATTGAAACTCCTAACAAATTCATAAGTAGAGGCATTTTAATCTATTCAAATTAAAATCAAATCAAAAATTAAATATTAACATAATTACCACAAAACCGTAGCATCAGCCCCGAAATTTGAAAAGAAATCTAATTTGCAATCTCATGAAATGGCTAGTTCAAATTACCTCTAAAGACTTCTCACAAAAAAAGTTATGGAAATAAGACTTGTCAAATAAAAACAACTAATTACTAGATAATCCTAATTTTAAATGCATAAAGTCTTCGTCAAACAACTGGATATAGGGACTACGTCAGAGAAAGGTCTAGTTTAAATAATTTGCATCAAGCATTTCACTAAACACAATACACGCCAGTTACTCCATGGAAAAACTTTCATAATTATCAATGAAATAAATAAAGGAGACATAATTTAGAAAATTACCCTTTTCAGTGCCTCTAGAAACATTTCAGGAATGTCATTGGAAGTTTTCTTTAGAACTGTAATCAGATGCTTGATGATTTCTGAAGTGCTCGTCCCATGCATCACAAAATGCGAAATGATCTCTGGACCAAGATACTCCTACAGTCATTCAAAACGTCTTTTGTTACATTTTGGCAAACCATACCAGCAAGAGAACTCATAAAAGACTTGCAATATATGCCAGAATGATGAATATTAATTCTAAATAAGATAACAAGGTGCACATGAGCTGTAAAAGTGAAACTAAAAAAGATGAACATGGCGAATTTATAATAATCATCATCTGCCAATGTAAGAGAGCGGTATAAGAATTAGTATTACGTCAAAACACAACTAAATAAAACCAGAACTTTCCATGATGGATAACTTAAAAAGAAGATAAGATTAGCTGAATAGATACCCTTAAGCACATAAGAATCTGATGAGCTACAATTAATTGATATATTTC
>NW_018165277.1:139452-171305 GCF_001263595.1 Phalaenopsis equestris | reverse complement strand
GGCTGAATATTTATTACGTTCAATTAATGGCCAGTGTTTACATGAAGGCTGTTTCAGGAATCTTTTTTTATTATTAACTTATAGTCACTGATAAAATTGCAATTGCAGTCAAGATTTTTCTAAACCTAAGATCCTTTCCAGAATATAAAAGGGTGAAATCACATTATGAAAACATAAGCATAGGAATGTAAACACATTAATTGCTAGTATGAACAATGCACCTCTTTATAAGAAAGATATGTCAACATACTTCTTCAATATATTCTTCATTTGCAAATTCATCTTCAGTCTCATCTGTCAATTTACATAAGCAATATAATGTCTATTGCCTCAATAAATAATACAGAAAATATGAAGCCCCTGTCCAAAATGTAAAACAATAAACAGATCAATCTCCTATTAATGATGCCCAAGGATTGTAAAAACCTGAAATGTTAAGTATCTGTTCACAAAGTTTCCAAAACTTCTGAACAGTTGATAAATCTGGGCAATATCCTAGACTCTCCAGTTTTGTGGATGCATATTTTGAAGTCTTGAACAAGTTCCACATTTCTGCTAGTATGATGGAAACCTATCAATGTATTGAATACAGAATTACTGAATCAGCTGATCACAATAAATGTTGAAATCCAAAATGTTTTTGGTTTCAATTTGCAATAAAAAAGTGAAAACTTACTCTGAATGGAAGAACTGTTCGACGCCTTTCCTCATGGACTACGACCAAGGAGTCCATGAGGTGTTCTAGCTGCTCAAAGAGATTCGTTCTCTTGGACAAAAGCACCGTTAAAGAGACCTCGGAGGGATTCTCACCATCAATTGAATACAAAGACCAAGCTACCTGTAAATACATATTGAGAAGTACAAAACCAAGCACCTGAAAAAAGAGAATCTATAAGATAATGCCCAAGAAGAAAAACTTAAAAAAAAAAAAATATATATATATATAAAGCATGCCTCATCATCCAATCCTTTTACATCTCTAAGAATGCTAGCCAATTCATCATATAAGTCATCATTAGCAACATTTTTCTTCAGCTGAACCTCATACAACCGTTTCAAATTAACCAAAAGAGAATACTCATCATCTCCAACCTGCAAAGTAAAAGTCACTGTTCATTCAATGTTATTGAAAGGAATACAGAAAAAAATATATGCACGCACCTTTACAGCTTTTATGGCAGCCTTCAGCTTAACTAGTAACTCATTTTCGAGATCTTTTAGCTTATTCTTGGCATAATCTTGCAAGTCCGCTTGACTCTCGGTGGAACAAAAGATAAGAGCCTTTATACAGGATTTCAAAGCATCCTCCTCACCGTGTTTAAAGAATGCTTCGGCAATCAGATCCAAAATAGACTTAAAACTCTGAATAAACAGGTAAAGAAACAACCGTATTTAGTAAAATAACAAAGGTAAGGAAAGACAAAATCGAGCATGCAAATCAACAAACCTGCTCCCGCCTTTTAAGTGAGTATAGCTCTAGGTTCAAAAGCAAAAGAATTTCAACTAATGCAGGTAACTTTGCTTTATCCGCAATAAATTTTTGCAGCAGCTGTGGATAGCTCTTCATTAAGGCAGCTGTTATATCTCTCCTGTTATTATCTAGGGCCTCCTGAGAAACAAAGCAGCATAAAAACATAAGGCATTGTCCAATGGCAGTCTATGCGATTAATAACTTTAATTGGTGCAAGAAAAGAATTTGAGAAAAGCCAAGCTTAAAGAACAACTGAAAGCAGTCCAATGTAACTTGCTGAAGACATAACATGTTTAATGAAGAATCGCAAGTCCGAGCATGCAAGACCGAGGATAAACAAATATGCATAACCTTGATTGTTAATTTTTATAATATGAGAAGAATGAAAGTTAATTTGTATCAATACAACAGCAAAAGAAATATCCACAAGCAAGACCAAGGTACAAAACATAAGGATCACTAACATTAAGTAGATTTTACTGCAAGAGAAAAAATAAGACTTTGTAAATATCTGATAAATCAAAAGTTATTCAAGAAGCATGATTAGATGTGATTCCACTGATTCCAAAATTACTTGATACTACACATATCAACTGAAGTGGTGCGTGAGTTTGGACTATTGAGCGGATACACAAAGAAAATTAATAGCTTCCTCAAACCAGAAAAAAAAAAACAAACAAAAAGAGGGCATTTACATAGCACGCCACACAATTCTTATGTATTTACATATCTAACATCTAGATTTCAATATTTAAATTCTTAATTTTCAAATCTTTAACAGCACATCACATCAAAAATATCATTTTACTAACTTTTTAAAAGTCATATGCACCTTATCATGTATAAGTTTATAGCGCCAAGGATAGCAAACTTTCGGGGGGTAGATATGTAAATCCGTTAGAACTGTGTGCCACGTATGTAAATTTCCAAAAAAAAATAATATTTCTAGAAAGAGAAATCATAATCAAACATGATAAAAATTGATTTTTAACATAGTCTGCACAAAGAATTATAATTGCCCATAAATTTAAGGATCTATGGTAATCCAGCTATAAATTCAGTATAATGATACTTGAAAGGAAAATCTAGCATCACATACCTTTTGGGCTTTTGTATAATGAGGCTTACGATTATCGGTGGATGGAACAATCTTCTCTCCAACTGCCTTCTTGGCAGAAGCGTTAAGCAAACGAACCAGATTAGTTGCATCAACATCAGTAACTTCAATTCCTGGAGATTCATCAAGAAGCATGGAAATCATGCACTTCCAATCCTGTTACAACTCTAAACACGGTTATCATAGGTTATCATATATATACAGATCGAAAAATATCATTCACGATCAAGATTTTACAGCACTCCATGGATAAGTTTTAATTTCAAATTTACAAAATAATGACGATGCAGAAGTTACTATACTTTCATGGCCTTCATATCATCCCAAATATCATCAATAACGTATGCACTTAGAATTGGATCATCAGGAAATTCTCTAAGTATTTGCAACATTCTTCCCAAGTGTACTTCAGAAGTTTTATCATCTTCCCCTGAGCATATATTTGGCTTAACAAATAAAATGGATTGAACATAAGATGGAAGTGCAGATTGTACAATAAACATTAGGGACATTTACATGCATACCACCTGATCCTTATGTTTTTACATATCTAACACCTAAAGTTTAATTTTTGGATTTATTCCACCCAAATCTTTCATATCACATCAAAACATACCACCACTTTAACTTTTAAAAAGTGAAATACTCCTTTTTATGATAGGGAAAATGGCATGCGTGTAAAAATTGAAGTTTAGGTGTTAGATATGTAAATACATAGAAATTTAGTGGTATGTATCATCTATATAAATCTTCCTAAATATTATAATAGTGTACCTTTGGAAACAGATGTTGAACCCTTCACATTTTGTGCAATCAGGTGATCATAAACTAATTCACCTATAGCACGCCTAATCAGAGGAGGGTCATCAACGAGCAAATCATATAAAGGACCCAATTCCTCGTCGGTAAGAAGTTGATGCCTGTGAAACCACATAGAAAACGATCAGTTACAAAAGCCACATTTTTTAACAAGTAGAGGTGAGTGCGGTTACCTCAGAAGAAGCTTAAGAAGCCCTATGGCAGAAACAGCAACAGAAATGTCAATATCATCAGCAAGTTCAATCATTCTGTTGCAAAATCTTTCAGTAAAAAGGCCGAGAGATGGAACATTATCATCCACTTCATAAAGGTTCTGCAAGGACAGGACAGAAGTTTTTCTGACAGCAGCAACCTTCAGATGCAATCAGAATAATAGAGGAATGAGATCAATAGAAAACAAAACAAAGAGAATCAAGTTCAAGGATGAGAAAATTCAAAAATTTTAAAAAGATGGCCTACTTTGTCATTTAAAGTCCACCCAAGATATTTTAAATATAAATCCTGCAAGAATAGTGACGGGTATGACAAGATCCAAACACCAAGAGATCTAATACAAGAAACTCGAATGTCTGAATCAACATCTCGGTATCGGTGCATAAATAACCTGTCAAAAAAAAATTCATGAGAACTTATTTTATTGAAGTAATAAAAATTATTACAACCCAGAGAATTCACCCTTGGAATAGTTTCCTCATCATCTCTTCTATGACACTTATCACTTTGTGGGTCTGGGTTAATCTTTTGTTCAATGAGTCCACCCGAGGCCCGTCACTCCGTTTCTTCTTTTCAGCATTTAACTGTCTCTGAGTAGTCTCACGCTGGCCTGCTAGTATCTTAGCAGCTGCTATAAGGGAAGTGACGAGCTGAAGGCCCACAAGTGTGGCCACATGGCGATAAATTCTAGGAGGCGTACTAGAAACAACACAGCAGATATTAATGTTTTCAAATGGGAAGATTTACATACATACAACTCAATTCCTAATGTATTTATGAATCTAACACCTGACATATTCATGAAAAGGTGTATTTCACCTTTTAAAAATTAAATGGTGGTATTTTTTATGTAATGTGAATGATTTGGGTGGTATAATGTAAAAAATAAAATTTAGGTGTTAGATATGTAAATACATAGGAATTGGGTGGTATGTATCTAAATGCCCCCTTTCAATTATCAGTGAAAGATTCTAATAGATGACTTACCATGACAATGCAATGACATAGTCCATACATTTATCAAATAAAATATTATCAAATAATGGCCCATTTTGACAC
Organism: Phalaenopsis equestris; assembly: GCF_001263595.1. Classification (NCBI taxonomy): domain Eukaryota; kingdom Viridiplantae; phylum Streptophyta; class Magnoliopsida; order Asparagales; family Orchidaceae; genus Phalaenopsis; species Phalaenopsis equestris. Next base: position 166,626 of record NW_018165277.1, on the reverse strand, counting down.
TCAAGAACTAAAGTGTCCCAAAATAATGCAAGGTTTTCCTTGAAGTTTTTGAGCTCCTTCCGCTTGGAGGTATAGAGATCTTCAACTTCTCCCTAGTAACCATATAAGTTAAGTCCATAACACTGGTCACTATAGCAAAGAGCAACTTCACAAATAAAAATACTCATGTTCTAATTTAACAAGCAATTTCAATTTTCAAATTTCAGGATACAGCATTAGCAAGCTCTACAAGCTTTACTACCACATTATCCACATCAGTAGATTCAATGCTATCCACATGAAACTGATACTTAGCACCACATGCCTGCTTAATGAGAAAAAAATGGTTAGAATTTGAAAATGGAACAATATTAACAAAACGACAAGTTTAACAAGTGACCTCAAAAAGCAGCATCAGAATATCCACCAATGCAGATTTAGGGTCTGTTTCGTATCGCTCAACCAACTTTTTAACAGCATACGGGATGAGTTTGCCATTATACTTGACAATCTCTGCCAAATTATGTGCAAAGATAGTGTTGCAATAAAATTAAAGCCAGCGTAAAATAATTCTTGTAAGAATTAAACAGGTAGGAGGATGAAAAGAATTTGTTATCCATGTAAATAAGCAGAAATCACAGGCTTCAAGATGAATATCTTCAGACATACTACAATGAGATGCAATCCCAATGCAACTCACCTCAGAAAATTCAGGCATGAAGCTAGCCATAATGCTTTAAGCATAATCATGTGATTTGCAAGATTCCTTGATAATATTACTAACATTCAACTATCAAAGTAAATTTCAAGAAACTTAATCATAAGCAAATATGAATTAATAGTACAAATGTATTTAGGAGAAATGTGCAAATCTATGTTTGAGTGGTAATGCATTTAAAACTTTTTTCAACCAGCAAACTAGATGCATGTTAAATAAAATCAAAGATAATTTATTCATTCTGTGCATATATACCTGTTATGATAAAAAGAATAAAGTAAAATTTATATCTAAACACATGTAAACCTAGATCGGCATAAAAGGTGTCGGCCAAGAACTAATGGCAGTAAATGATCGCATAAATATACACATTGCTTGCAATAGGCAACAAAGTGTGAGCCCACAAATTGGCGTGTGGTTGAGGAATAAAAAATTGAATGGAAAATAATGCATGTAAGCCAACTTACTACACAAAGCGTGCAGCTAAGTTTCAATATCTATTAGGCTATTGCCCGGTTTAGTCAACTGGGTTGTAGTTCTAACCAAGCAGACATGTCCATGAATGTGAATGTTGAGAGCACCTTGTACATGCACATAAATGTGCGAAATGGAAACCAGAAAAACTTTGATCTCCTTAATGAACTATAAATGATTTCAAAAAGCTCATCCAACACATGAAATTGGTTTGAACAATTTATTAAAAGTTAAGGTTGAAAGCATGCCACAAGTTGGTACCATTGTGCTATTACAATCATTTGCTGTTTGGTGCAACAAAGTACTTCTTATACTTAAAAAAAGGAACAATTTATTCCACAATTTTAATTCAAAGATTGTAAGTTCATTAAGAAGGTGCGCGTTCAATATTGGCAAAATTGATAAGTTAGCACCACCAGCGCCCATAACAATTGGTCCGCCAGATATCAGTTGTTGTAGAAAAAACTCCATCAACATGAAGAGAAGCTAAGTAGTTCAAAAGCAAGAGATAACGAAAACCTTCACTTCAAGGTTGATGGAAAGTTAGAGCTGCTTGTTATGATGTCATCAAAACTGAAGCAATTGGCAATTTCTTTTTAAGTTAATAGATAAATTTTACATTTTATGACTATCCATAAGAAAATAAAAATGCAATTGTTGATTTGAAGTTATCCTCAAACACTTTAATTCGCTGGAATTCATAATTTAAAAACCATAACGTAATAGACATGCCAAGTTAAAACGAATGTTAAAAGCTCAATCCTACCACATTACAACAATGACGACGACGACGACGAGCCTTTATCCCACTAAGTGGAGTCGGCTACATAAATCCTTTTTTTTTGTCCTATTGAGTGTCATATTTTAATTTAATTCTAATAAATTAAGATCATTTTGTATACAACATACCCAAGTAATGGTAATTTGTTCTTGACCTCAATGAATAATTGGTCCCTACAAAGTTGGACGTGCAAAATGCTTTCTGGACCTTCGAGCATGGTTGGAGCATAGCCCTTAACTTAGCTACCGAAACAACAAGTAGTCGATCCCATAAGTCATATAAACTTAAGGACTATGCTCAATAAAATTAAGAGAAGCAGCAATCGAGCACGAAGTGAAGATAACTAATTATATTCAGCCCAAAAGTAAACAGGATAGGTGCATTAATGTTTAACTCTTCAAAGAGCAATTATTAAATCAAGATCACTAGGAAGGGGATCCATTGAGGAAGATATTGATGCCACACTAGGATTAAGGGAGCGAGGTTTTCTCTAGTAAATATTAGTGATAGGTGGTTTGGGTTGACGCATTGGAGATGGAGCTAGATCAGGATCTAAGCTTATGATGTGATGAGTTAACAACTCATCCGAATATGGTGAAGATTTAGACACTGATGAGTCGCTAAAGAATGAGATTTGTTCATGAAATGTGACTTCAACAGAATAATCTGTTTAAGAGGGGAAAAACATCAATACAATTTTTTTCAGACGAGAATATATTACAAACCTTAATGACTTAGGATCAAGTTTGAACACATGTGGGCAAGTACCACGGACAAAAGCAAGTACACCGAAATATATGTAGTTCAATTAAAAAAGAGAGTTGATTGAAATAAGAGTGTTTGATTCTATAAAACAGCAGAGGACATCCGATAGATCAAAAAACATATAGTAGAAACTGTATTAGCCCGGAATTGTTTAGGCGCATTTATTTGAAACAAAAGAGTCCTAGCTGTCTCAAGAAGATATATATTTTTCATTTCAACAACTCCAGTTTGGGATGGGTAATCGACACACGATGAGGGTGTAAAAGAATATCATTTGGCATTATCACTTCTCATAATATTAATTGAAATATTGAATTAAGATTTAACTTTGGCGCAAAAGGATTGAAAATGTGATAATACATTAATACGGGATTTCATAAAGTAAAGTCTAGTCGTACGAGATAAATCATCCAAAAAAATGACAAAGAATCAAAATTAATTAGACAAAATGAGACAATGCCTCCACACATCAAAATGATGCAACTCAAAACTATGAATGGCTCTTTTAATAACTCTAGGAACAGAATACAATCGATTGTATTTTGCAAATTGACACAACGCACAAGCTAAAGATAATAACTGTTGAAACTGGAGGTGCAATTCTTTCAACATTGATAAAAATGGGTGTCTTAATAGATAATAAATCTCAAAATAAGATAAGGTATTGGAACAAGTTACAGGTCAAAGAACTTCATTATCCAGAATATACAATGTCCTTGATTCTCGCCCTTTGATAATAATCTTCTGTCATAAGGTCCTAAAATTGACAATCATCAGGAAAGAATAAGATATAATAATTAAAATCACGTGTAATTTTGTTAGCAGGAATATGATTAAAAACAAAATGACGTAAATTGAAAATAGAAGTTAGAAGCAATATGGGTGTAATATTGATGTTGTCAGAACTGAGAACACTAAAGGTGGATTCATCTGCTAAGGTAATAGAACATAGGTGTTTATGAAAGAAAGAAAAGTGTTTTGGATTACCTGTCATGAGAACTGTAGCAATAGAAGCAATGATTCCTTGTATGCAAAATGAAAGAAGATAAGTATGATTCTTACCTAACTCGGCAAGAGCAGTCATGGATGGAGATTCCTTGTATGCTTCCTGAAATTTGATGAACTTGGTATATTCATCTGCAAAGATCAAGAGTTTAACTCGAAGAGGCCTCGGTGGCAGTGACAATGGGAGCAGATTGTGATTTAAAACCCTTTTAATTCTTTTTTAGCAACTTTTGATATGTTCTTTTTGTATGACCAGGTTAGTGACAATAATAGCACACTACTTTTGACCCTTGACTTTATGAATTCCTTGATTTCTAGAATTTGGAGTTTCACTCCAATAATTGTCTTGAGAATGAGATTTAATGATGTTTTTATTTTTATAACTAGCAAAGGCACTAGATTGTTGTATGAATGAGGCTCGAGAACCCAAGATCATACGAAAAATTAAACTATAGACTTCCCTCAAAGTCGTATATCCAGGGTCAGATAAAATGTGTGATTTGACACCTTTACACTGAGAGTTTAGGACAACTAGAAAACTAATGATAGTCATTTACTCTCTTTAAAACTTTTAAAAACAAAAATATATGCTAGAGGACAATAGTGCGTTCAATTCTTCATGCATATATTTAAAGTGCATGTGATGTGTGTTAAGTGACAGATCATATTATTCAGCACGATAGAATTTCTTACATACATCAAATGTTCAAGAAATATTCTCTCCCAAAAAACACACATCAATTCCTTCGTCGCATCTTTAACACAGTTGCAGTAAGTAATATGACTGAATTGATAAGATTCGATGAAATTTCGTAGTTGTATCGAAAGTTGAGCATCCACTCAAAATAGTTTGACTTGGTCTCAACTAGAGGATTATTAGTGAGGCAACTCTCTTAAAAAATACTCCTTAAATAGAATCTCACAGTTATTTCAATATAAATAATTGATGTCATTTATGCAATCTTAGTAACTGATGAAACCAAACCAATCACAAAATGTTTGTGTTCACAAGCTATAATAGGTATCATTCACTATTGAAGGACGAATTGACAAATAACTCCAAGAACAAGCAGACAACGGAACGCAACAACCAAGGAAATAGACCTAAGTAAAAGTCAACAAATCCAAAAATGCACAAATAACTTGAAGAACAAGTAGACAACAGAGCACAACAACTGAGGAAATAGACCTAAGCAGGCGTCGGTGAAGCCAGAACGAGCCTAAGCAGAAGACAAATTATGACATTGCAAACGAATTTCTTCCAGGCGAAGTCGACAACGACAAAGAAGACGCAGAAAAAGAAGGTGATGACAATGAATTCACAGACCAAGCTTTGACAAAAACCCTAATCCCTTCGCAGGAAGAGGAGGTTTCGATCAGTGCGGACAAGGTCGCACTATGCACAGAACCATGGTGAGTTAGGATCGCACTCACTTTGACAAGCGATGCAGGCGATTCAAGAGGGAGCTTCGACGAGCGAGGCAATGCGGATTGACGATGAACGAAGCAATGATTGACGCCGAGAAAGGTGATCTATGCGGTCAAGGCCGCAATTGCAAGCAGGGAATGACATCAAACAAAGGAGGTGTGCGTAGCTCTGGTACCATGTGAGGAAAACTTCATTTATTATTCCCTAATTAACATCATATGTTACATACTTACAGACACTCTTCTATCTACATATTAGGAATATGCCTAGCATAGAAACGATCTGAAATTAAAACTCTTTTAAGTAGGTTACCTAAAATACAAGCTTACTATTTAGTATTTTTCATAACATGTGCATTGCACTTTGGTGCTTTAAACCTATGCATGGAAATGTGTATTTCTACTTTTTTTTTAATGGTAATAGTACTATTTTTTATGTGATATTAAAAATCTTAGCGAAATGTGTAAATATGAAAATTTAAGCGAGAAATATGTGAATACACAAGAATTATGTACAATGTAAATGCCCCTAAAATAAAGTAAAAGTTTATAATGGTAAAGAATGGGAGCTCTCGCCTTTCTTTAAAATCAATCTGCAATGGCAAATTATGAAGAAGAAAAATCCTGATTCATGAAGCTTCAAAAGTGTGATTGTAATGTTAGAAGTGAAATTGATAGGACTGAATTCCATGTTAGCAAATTAACTTAAGAAAAATGATAGAGACAATCACGGATAAAAGAGAGAAATTAAACTAAAAAGAAATTAATAAATCTTCCGAGATGCTCTCCACAAAAATCTCATTTCTCAAAGTGGGGCAGCGGTCACCTGAGAAGTAAATAAGGAAATATTCCCTTGATTCTAGCATTATTTTGCTAAATTTGAGATGTAACAAATATTGAGATAAAACGACTGTGTATTCAATAGCTTGTCAGTATCTAATGCTTTTCTTATCAATGAAGGCAGCAAATAGATTTTATATAACCTAGCAAACAATGAAACGATCAATATCTAAGTTTCTACGTCAAAAATATATAATAATTCCATCCCTCTTCCTCCATCCTTCCCTCCCAAGGTTATAACTCTGCAATAAAGTCAAACCAATTTTCCGCCCCTGCGAATCCCGTTACATGAAACTTCTCTCGATGCATAACTGATGACAAGCTTCTCATAATTTAATAGTGAGCATTTGAGAACTTAAAAGATAAGATTCCATGCTCACCAATAAGTTTCCAGTCCTCCATAGCTCCCACAACCTTGGCCGACGGACCCCGTTTCCTCCTTGCCTTCGGCGAACGATTTCCAGACCCATCAAAGAGCCAGTCACCATCACCATCATCACCAGACAACTGCTCTCCATCAGCAGGCACACGATCATTCTTATCCGGGTTCGACCCGCTCGATTTCGACGGCCCGCCGTCCGACGATTCCAAAACCCTAGCCTTCTTCTGCTGGTGTATAGATCCAGCAAGCGATTGTCAGAGCTTTGGCGGGAATAAAATGGGACCAAATTCTTTTAAATAAAAGCTCACCGGGCGACGGACGGAAGCCTCAGATGTTGCACCAGCGCTCTCCATGTCTGGATTCCAGATCAATCAGTTAAACGGCAGATATGTGGAGTAGGAGAAAACTTGGAGCTAAAAATTCGAAGTGAGCCAATTAATTGGAGTATCAGAACCTGCAGCAGAAGTACAAGGAGCGTGCGGATGCTACAGCATGCGGTGGTGACCTCTCCCGCCTCTTTTGAGCGGGAGTAGACGTAAACTGTCGCTGTAGCCCAGCTTCCACCACAAGGAGACGAGTGATGAACAAAATGGTAATTCAATTATTTGATAAATGTCAAATTTATTTTAACTTTAAATTTGCGTAATTACTAAAAGGCCACATGAAACTTTGTTATTTACAAATCAGCCCTCTCTTTCATCTATTATTCAAAATCTCAATCAAATATTAACATTCATCATTAAAACCCAACTTATGTTTTCCACTTTTATCAAATTAAATGATTTGATTGTAGCAGTGTAAATATATTGGTTCAATAGTTCAAAAAATGAGCCACTGCTTAATTTGCAAATATCAATGTTTTAGATCTTTTATGTAATTGTCCCTTTAATCTTATGATGATATCTTTTTCAATGGGATGGATATTAGCATATTTATATTTCATTATTGTTTTGATCTAAAAATAAGACTTTCATTCTCTTGAGATTTTGAACCTATTGAGAATAGACTACAGTATGTTAGGAGCCGCTAAATTATTATTTCTATATGAGTAATTAATATCTTATAATCTGCCTCATCAATGTGATACATCACTTATATGTTTAATCTAAATTAAAATTATTATTCTCTGTAATATTGTATTTAAGTTTCATGACATGTTATAGAAAAATATTTCTTCAAATCATCAATCACTTGCCATATTTGATGTCCTTTTTGCTCCATTTGACATGGTCGCATTATGCATTTTTTTTTCTTTTATCTTCAACATGATGCAATAATGTTGTTATTTAATTCATGTTTTAAAACATTTTGCCACAACTAGGCTCGAAGGCTTAGAATTTTCATTATCATAATAGATTCTCAAATGCTAATGTTCAGATTATGTAACAAACTAGTTGTCACACCCGAACCCAGAAGGCAGTACACCCCAACAACGAAGGGGATCAAGAAATGAAAGGAATCTATTTGTATTTTCAAAAGAAAGACTTGCAATGCAATTTAAAAAAAAGGGAAAAGTAACTTTTGCTTATACTGAAAAGTTCAAATTTGCAATTAGACTGAAAATAAAAGATAGTTGAATCAAAATATAATTGATAGCATAGAACAGCTAATCAGACCCAATAATAAAGAATATAATAGCAAAAACAAATAGAAAGGAAAATTCTAAAATCAAAAAGACTTGCTCTTTTGGTTAGTGTTGTAAAAAAAACTCATCGTTCACGAACAGTTCATGTCGACTCGCCAAAGAGTTTGTGTTCGATAAAGCATTAGTTTTAAATTATAATATATAATAAATTATAATAATAATATATTAAGTATTAGTTATAAAGATAGTATATATTGATATATTTTTTAAGTCATATAATTAATATAATGTACTCTATAATAAAAAAAATACCTTAAACTCTACCTCACGCGTTGTTTCTCTCAAAATCAAAAATTTATTCAACCTGGAGACCGCACGTAGGATTACATGTTGTAGCGAATTAAAAAGGGACACATAGAATTGTGGGCCCAACATAAAAAAAATAAGCAGAAATTTTTTTTTTACAATGTGACCTGGCCTAAACCCTGCCCAAGCATAAAAAAAACGTCTTTTGTCCCTTTCAAATCCTGCCAAATCGAACATTTTGTCATTTTTTATCCCGTCAAATTGGAAAAAAGAATATTTGATATCATTCCGGTTTGGGGTTTAGGAATTATTTTCTTTTTCTATTTGTGTTGATATTCAACACCTATGGTAAGTCTTCCGATAGATTTCTATCTCGACCAAGAAATGTTGATGGAATCACAAATTGATTGCAATAATGATGTCAATGAGTTGAGCTTATTAGTTGCGGCCGGAAGCATTCCACAAATAAACTTATATATTTGTATCTACTGATGCTATTAATGGCGTCCTAATGATAGTATTGCTGAGCTATTCTGGTGTGATTACTGTATTATTTGATTGCAATGTTACGTTACGTTGGAGGGTGCACGTGGTGTTATTTATGTAATATCATGGTGTTATAGTTGTAATATTGGTCCTAATTATCTGGTTTAGTTAGAATTTTATGTTAAATGTTAATAGTATTATCCTTTTGGTATTGTGGTTGTTTTTGTCCTGATTTTTTACTTATAAGAGTAATTGAGTGTTATTTAGGTTTTATCATGGTGTTATAGTTGTAGTATTGGTCTAATTATCCGGTTTAGTTAGAATTTTATGTTAACTATTAATTGTATTATCCTTTTGGTATTGTGGTTGTTTTTGCCCTGATTTTTTACTTATAAGGGTAATTGAGTGTTATTTAGGTTTTATCATTGGGTTATACTAGTGTTATTGTATCTAATTAATGATTTTATTGGAGAGTTATGTTGTCATTATAATTAGTATTATTTTTGTGTTATTATGGAGGTATTATGGTAGTATTTATGTAATATTGACTTTCAACTATACATTTGTGTTATTATGGTATTATTTTTGTATTATTTTGGTGATATTATGTATTATGATATTATTTTTATGTATTATGATATTATGTATTATGATATTATTTTTGTATCGTTTCATACTAGTCTTATTAGATTTATTAATTGGTTTTGTTGAAGCGCTTTTTTTTTCATTCGAATGGTGGTATATTGAAATTTGCAGTTACCCGGGTCTGTAACTGTGTGCATTGATCCAATTGCAGATAGCTTGTTTCGCGCAATGGTTCATAATGAGAAGGAAGCCTATGAACAATGTTTTGCATATGCACACCAAATTGGATTCACTGTGCGAAAGGATCACGTCGGTTTGTGGTTGAATTCAAAAATGATTAAGACAAATGATTTCATTTGTGGTAAGGCTTGTTTCAGGAAAAAATTGAGTAACAATGTGACGGTGAAGTTCATAAGAGGGGACACAAGTACTGGATGACTAGTCATGATCTGATATATTGTCGATATCGAAGGTAACTGGTTTGTTAAGAAATTTATAAAAAATCATAATCAACATTTAGCGGCGGACGGTAACAAACATATTTTACGTTACAGCAGAAAGATGAGTTATATCAATGCAAAAGTGCTCAGATCGATGACACAATTAGGGATTAGAACAAGCGATGCATTTAGTTTTTTTACTACAAAATTCGGGGGTATGGAAAATCTTGGTTGGACGAAGAGGGATGCTAATAGTTTCAGATAAAGAAAGAAAAAATATTAAAATTGAACATGGAGACGTTGATTCTCTACTACAATTGTTTGCTGAGAGGCAAGCCGATGATACAATATTTGCATGGGATGTCCAAATTGATGAGTCTGATAATTTGTTGAATTTCTTTTGGAGTGATGAGATATCCAAACTTGATTATGATTGTTTTAGGGATGTCATAATATTTTATACAAACTATATACTCATTCAAATGGTTATTCAAATCATTTTTTTGGATAATAGATAACAAGCACCCGAGAACAATATTCACTGACCAATTTCAAGCAATGGCCAAATTCATTGAAGAGTGTCTTCCGCACACTAGACATAGATTATGTCAATGGCATATTTACAAGAAATTATATTCAAAAGTCCATTGTGGTGTGAGCACCAACAAAGTCAATGAGCTTTTTTATAAATGCATGGGTAGATGTAACTCTGAGAAGAAGTTTGAAGAAACCTGGTGTACAATGTTTGAGTTAGGAAATCTATACAAGAATGTTTGGTTGAACCGTTTGTATAATATCAGACATAAGTGGTCAACAACCTTCAATAAAGAAATAGTTGGGATGAGGATCTTATGAACACAAAGAAGCAGGTCCACGAATAACATCTGTCACGGTGCATCCAAGCCAACAAGCACCCTTACTGAAAGTTTCTTGGGTCTTGAAAATGTCATCAAATTTTGACAAATGAATGAGAAGGATGAAAATTTTAAATGAAAATAGTTTGTAATTGCTCCTACTGTAATAAGTAGTTCTGTGTTAAGGTAAGGTGTTTTAGTTTATACGAGGAAGTTATATTCAATATTTGAAGCAGAGTTGCTACATGGTTTGTGTGGGCTTGTTGTGGAGTGCTCATTGATCCTGGTATTTTTTATATGTAAAGGTTTATGAAGTTGACACCACAACTTGAAAATTTGTATCCCCGGTAATGACACAAAAAACTGGATCCCAAACTTGATCTCAAATAAAGTAAGATTTCAATTATATTTGTAGGGATTCTACGGAAGTATATATATCGTTATCAAGTAATATACAGTTTTTTTATTAAGCCCCGAATATCGATCCCACAGAGATCAAGGTTAATCACGACGACTTTCAAGAGAAGTTGTAATGTAGAATAACACGCCATAGCTTGGAAAGTCAATGAAGATTTGGTTTTGATTATATCCTACAATTATCACTACAATAATACTTATAATCATAAACTAAAATACTTAGTGAAAATCAGAAAGTAGGGTTTAATATATCAAAAATATTATTCCTCATACAATGAAATTAGTGACATGTGTAAAAGTAAAACAAACAGCGAGAGAGATTGTGATAAATGAGCAATTATATTATTAACTCTTACTAGAGATGCTATAAAGAACATTGGTTAATCTAAAGTTTGAATAGTTCTGAAAACGGGCTAGGCAGGGAAGATACTAGCTCTTACTCTAGAGTTCTCTCTTATCCCTACACCTTGAGGCTAACATCTCGCATCAAAACCTAAAAAATAGACAAAATTAGGGGGTTTTAGCCTGTTAGTCTAAAGTCATCTAATTCTACACCCATTAAATATTATTTTCCTATTTATTTGCACTCAATCATATGGACTATATTTTCATTCATACAATCTCATGTGATTCTACCACAGTTGATTGAGACAACATCATCACGGATGACAACACAACATCATCACGGATCTTACATGTTCTCACAACAGATTTTAACATGCAAGTTGATCAAGTTTACATGTAAATGAAGAACAAAGTAAAATCATCACAAAATTCTCTCACTCTACTCAATTCTATATTCTACACATGCATACTAATTCATTATAAGAGGGAAGACTAAATAAAACTACTCACTACACATGAAGAAACAATAATAACTCTTCATTGAACAAGACTTTGAAACTATACAAACAAAGTACTATATTCAAATTAAAATACAATGAAAATACTTATCTTATATGAAAATCAAACTTTCAATTTATAGCAAAAGCAATCTCCTTACTTTCCACTATAAGAACAAAGTGAAAAGAAATTAAGAAATATTTCACTCTCTCTTTCTCTCTCATCTTGTCACCCCACTTGGGGCTCACGCCCAAGCCTTCTTCTTCTTATCCTCTTCTAATTAATTCATGAATTCAAGAGTCCCATTAAAAACATTTCCAAGTTTTTTTTTTATAATTTCTCAATAGATGCTTAAGTGCCACTTAAAAAATGTTCAGATTTAATGAATCTTCCAAAAGGTGCATCAAGTGCCTCTTCAAAACTCCATATAACTGCTCTAAATCCTTCTAGAAAGTCACTTGTCTCATTTCCAATGAATTCCCCAAGAGATGCACGATGTAACACTTCAAAAATCGTCTAAATCCGATGCATCTTTTAGAAGATATGTTGACAATTGTCTCTTGCGCTTAAGTGTTGGGGCACAGGCACTTAAGTTCTCGGTTTCGGTCCCTATGGCTCTGGTGTGCCCCGATTCGACTCAATTTGCTCTGGTTTGCTCCGGTTTGCTCCGGTTTTATTCCTTTTGCTCCAATCACTCCAAATTCTTCAATCTGATGTACCTACAACTACAACAAAAAACACAAGACAAAAAACACAAGAAAACATACCTTTAAATTGCATTATCATTATAAAATAAAGCATGAAAAATAGTACAGTTTTAGGTGTATCACTCATCCCAAGAGATTCAGAATTTTACATTATAAACTTAGATAATGAGCACACAGACAAACCCTAGATTATTAAAGTCTACAAAAATAATTCTGAAATTACATGCAGTTGCAAAAAATTTAAAATGATGGGTTTATTATGTGCTCACACTCTAAGGGTGATTGATCATGAGAATATAACAAATATCTTTGATAAATATATATTATTACGGTGGTATGTACATGCAAAGAGGGATATATATAACAGCTATGGGTATAAACATCTGAAAGATTCACGAATGTCGCCAACTTGTTCAAGTGGACTCATATATCGATCACACGTTCATAAATTTGCATACCGGATCAGCATATCAACGCAAGGTAATGAACTTGCTAAAAAAATATGTTGGAGATATTAAAGAAACTAACAATCGAATCTGAGGTCATATTGAATAAGAGAGACCATCGAGAAAAGACAAAGTCAAAGAAGAAAAGAACACCGAATATACAACACAATTTGAACAACCCAAGGAAGATGCGACCAAAAGGAATATCTAATGCAAGATTAAAAGACTATTGGGAGAAGAACAGAAGAGTAAAAGGTAAGCTTTACGTATACTACTAATAAACATGTCTTCATGCATGCTGCGTTACAATTCCCTAACATGAAACATTATATTACAGGAAAGCAGAAAGAAGTTGGTGATATGTAAACTAATTTTAATTATATACACTTACTTACATTCACTTGTGATTAACCAAAATCAACAAGAATTGTTTGTATCACTGCCCATAGGCACATATACAAGCTTATTAATGAACCTAAATGATGATATGTAAAATACCAAGAAACTGCAACGAATGAACGTAATGTGGTATTAATGTAGTTTCTGCGGTGTTAAATCAATTTATTATTTGTTATTGTGGAATTAACATAATTTTGCGATGTTTATTGGAAGATATAACTGTTAAATTTTATCCTCCATAGAAATGTGTTATATTATCTTAAATAAAACTGTAATATTACAAAAAGATTGTCAAAATACGACTAGATTAATTTGCATCGATACGAATGAATATAAGATAAAATGTGTTGGCAAATATGACTAAAATAAGATAGATGTGATTAGAATATTTTGCCAGTTTATTATAACATGCATTGAATATTACCAAAATATTATCATAATACAACCATTACAAAACAGTGCTCGTTAAGAATGAATATAACATGGTTTGATTGGAATATTTCTTTACTGTATTATTGGCTATGTGGTCGTATCGTGGTTGTTCCGATGATATATTTTTAATATTAAGTTATTTCTATACATTTCATCGCAAAAATATGTGAAATAAATAGCAATGAAGAATTAACATTACCATAATATTGTCTAAATACGAGTGGAATAAGATAGATGTGATTAAAATATTTTGTCAGTTTTTTATAACCTACAATGAATATTACAAAATATTATCAAAATAAGATCATAATACTACTATTATAAAACAACGCTCCCTAAGAAGGAATATAACCTGGTTTGATTGAAATATTCATTTACTGTATTATTGGTTTCGCGGTCGTATCGTGGTTGTTTTGAGGATATATTTTTAATATTAAACTGTTTTAACACATTTCATCACTAAAATATGTGAAATAAATATCAATAAAATATTAATATTACCATAATATTGTCTAAATACGACTGGAATAAACTAAGTGTGATTAAAATATTTTGTCAGTTTATTGTAGTCTATGTTGAATATTACCAACAATATTATCATAATACATCCATTTTATAACAACACTCACTAATGAATATAACCTAGTTTGATTGAAATATTCCTTTGCTATATTTTTGGCTCCAGGTTCATATCGTGGTTGTTTCAATAATATGTTTCTAATATTAAGTTGTTTTTATACACTTCATTAACAAAATATGTGAAATAAATAACAGTAAAACCTTAATATTACCATAATATTGTTTAAATATGACTGAAATAAGCCATGTGTGATTAAAATATTTTGTCAATTTATTATAGCTTGCGTGAATATTACCAAAATATTATCATAATACAACCATTTTATAGCAACGCTCGCTAAGGAATATAACTTTGTTTTATTGGAATATTTCTTTACCGTATTATTGGCTCCGCGATCATATCGTTGTTGTTCTGAGGATATGTTTTTATTATTAAACTATTTTTATACATTTCATCACAAAAATATGTGAAATAAATTGCAATAAAATCTTAATATTCTCTAAATACGACTGAAATAAGCTATGTGTGATTCAAATATTTTGTAAGTTTATTATAATGTGCTTTAAATATTACCAAAACATTACCATAATACAAACATTTTATAACAGCGCTCGCTAAGGAATTTAACTTGGTTTGATTAGAATATTCCTTTATTGTATTATTGCCTCCGCGGTTATATCGTGGTTGTTCCGCTGATATATTTTTAATATTAAATTGTATCTATACTTCATCACAAAAAAATGTGAAATAAATAACAATAAAATTTTCATATATTATCTTAATATTGTCTAAATACGACTGGAATAAGTTAGGTCTGATTATAATAACAATAAAACTGTAACAAGTCTTAATATACTAGTAAGTGGACTTGTGTCTTATAGCTAGGGCAGTCAAAAAAGCTCGTCGTTCGCGAACAGTTCGTGTTTAGTTCGTTAATGAGTTCGTGTTCGATTCGTTCGATAAATAAACGAGATAAATGCGAACAATTTTTTTTTCATTCAGTTAGTTTAACGAATCAAATACGAACAGTGATGTGTTTGTTCGTGTTTATAGAATAAATTAATAATAATATATTAATATACTATATTAGTAATATTACTGTTATAAGTTATAATAGTAATTTTACACATAATATTACAATAATATTAGACAAAAACAACCAGAATGAAACAAGTGCAGAGAGATAATGATAGTCATATTCTCTTAATATTAGGGCATTATTGCCACAATATTATAAGAATACAACCATAACAAAGGGAAAATTACAGCTATGTTATCAAAAACATCCAGAATGAAACAAGTGCATAGGAAAAATATTATGAAAAACAGCTTGAATGAAACAAGTGCAGAGGGAAAATAGCAGTTATATTACCATAATATTCCTGCAAAAGAAAAAAATTACTTATATTATCTTAATATTAAAATAGTTTTGTCATAATATGACAAGAATATTACTATAATATTGTCATAATATTCCTGCAGAGGGAAAATAACAATTATATTATTAAAAACAATCAGAATGAAACAAGTAGAGGGAAGACATTAGAAGGTTGTACATTATGAATTATAACATTCTATTTGCACACATTATATACCAACATTCTAATAATAAAACAAATAAATTCTAATAACAATGAACAGTGCAAATAAATCTCTAAACTTTAAGACAATATCCACAAACAAATTTCATGGGCTAGCTCTGCCCTAAATCTTGACATGTATGTTTGCCAACCCACGTCTTCACTCCAATCATTTATGTAGGTCTTTACTAATTTTTCCATAAATTTGCATACAAACATGCCACAATCAACACTATTGCTTTAGACTGGAACACTTTTAACGATTTAGAGTAGTCATTTCTCAGGTTTAACCCTAAAACAACTTTCAACATCTCTTGCAAAATTTTTTATCTACAAAATTTAATACTAATCTGTGCATGGACAAAACTGGTGAAATTGCATGGGTATACCTTTAACGATTGAGAATATAATTTCAACGTCGGTGCACACAGTTTTGTGCATATGGTTGGGCAATGAATCATATATTTTCCACTTTATATCATTTAAATCCATAACCAACAATACCCAATGTTGGTTGTTCACAACAGAAAACAAAATAATATCAGCTTCTTGAACTGCTTCCTTCGTGATGTGACACACAAATGATGCGATGTTACCCATGTTATGATAACTCCACCCGAGAAGACAAAATTTTAATATATTCATATAGTTGTTTAAATTTTAAATATACTTAATTGATGGTTACTCGATATAATGACGATACATAACGATAAGGCCTGAAAAAAGATGGAGTAGCATTCATCTTTCTATTCAAAATCATGGCTTGGGCGTCAACATAGTTATTTGCAATCATGTCATTGCACAATAATTCTTCCATTGCCTCTATAAAAATGTCTCTAGAGTGTAACATAATATCCTCCCTACAGAATAACAAAAAATCTTTGTGATCCTTTTATCTAGGACAAAAGCAATGCATTATAAAAGCTTAAGATTTAATCACTTATTAATGTATTTTGACATAATTTGATTGATCACTGCCTGCGTTTCAGTGGATATCATAGATCTACCAGGATCAATCTATGAGTCCGTTGAAAGGGGCTAAAAAAACACACTTTTGAAATATATAGTTAATTTAAAAAATATAAAACAATGTATAAAAACTCATTTTCAAATACCATCATGACATCATCTGGTTGATCTCCTAAAGTTATTAGTGTCACAACTACTAATCCTTATACTACTTTTTCTTCAATTATTTGTTGTTCCTCTACAATGAGGGCGATATGTACAACATTTGATATAATTATTTGCAGGCCCATCTCTGCCTCAGGGTCTATTATTCGTTCTTCTGTTATTTTTTGGATGTCACCCTCACCTACATTTGTATCTACAATGACATCTTCATCAAACAACATCGGCTCATCGACTTCCCTTATTATTTTTCTTTTCTTCGATTCGAAAGTAGTGAAATGATAACTCAATTTCTTTTTTCTTCTACTTCGTCTGCCCTTAACCCTTTAGATTAAGCTGACAATAGATCGTTCATTGGAGCCATCAATAAGGAAGGTTTGTTGGGTTCCTTCTTCTCCCACAGGAGCAGACTGTGGGGTTCCCTCTTCTCCCACAGGAGAGGACTGTCGGGCTCCCTCTTCTCCCACAGGAGACGATTGGTGGGCTCCCTCAATGTTCAACTCATTATATAATAGGGGTGTAAACGAGCCGAACACGGGCAAATTCGACTCATTTATATTTTGAGTTCAAAAAGTGTGTTCGTGTTCTACTTGTTTGCTTAGCGAGCCGAACACGAGCCATTCACGAACAAAGAGTCATTTTGACAACCCTAATCACACAGCCATAAGATGTCAAAGATTTGGGCAAGATTTAAAACATCATTTGAATCTAATTTAATAATTTTTATTTTATCTTCTTCATTAATACTTTTAATTGATTATAAATTTGTGTAGCCTTGTACTCGATTAAGTTTTTAAAAAATACTACTCATCAAAGATATATATATATATATAATTGATTAGTAGTATTTCGAGTCAAAATGAGCCGAACAAGAAAGACCAAATATTAGTTCGTGTTCGGCTCGTTAACTTAGCAAACAAGCAGAACACGAGCTTCTTAACGAGTCGAACACGAGCTGTTCGCAAACAACGAGTCGTTTTGACTGCCCTATTATATACATTATCACGAGGACTTCCACCATGAGAGGAGGGTGGTTGGGCATCATCTACTCCCACCTCTTCCGCTTTATCAGTTGTCTATTTTTCAGATTTATCAATCTTATTTTGTAGCATCGACATTTGCTCATACAAACTCGACACTCCAACAATTATCATATTCAGGGTTCCTTGAAATTCAGTGAACTCTTTCTCTTGACCTTTAAGCAGCTAAATTACTGATTCCATATTTTTATTTATTGCGGTGTACATTATCTTCAGGGCAATGCCACTTGAAACAACTGACCCTATATCAAATGATACAGGTGTTTCTGGTATGCCTTGAAATTACGTTGCTGGAACTGGACCGTGTAATCCTTCATCTGGATTGGAGAGCAGATTGAGTTCATCCTCCTTCAGATTAAAAAATTGATCATGAACCTGCAAATTATTTCAGAAAGAAACACTTTATAATTAAAATTCCAAAAAAAAACATAAGATTTTATTTTTAAATAATAACTAAATGTAACTTGCATGTTAAGTATTCAACTTCTTAAAAGCTGTATCAACTGTGATGAGTTTCAACTTGCATTTGTTGGCCACCTCAATATTCCAAGTATAACCTCAAGAGCGGCAGGAGTAACCAAAGAAGTGTGCTCATAAAACCAGAGCTTTGTAAAAGAAAAGTCATATTCAACTTTGCATAAATAAATAAATATTTTTTTATGTTTGTATGGGATACTAAACGTTAGCAAAAAAAGAAAACCATTTGTATATCACAAAGACCAGTTCCGCCTTATTTTGATGGCTGCTGCATTAATTTGCTCAATAAGGAATTCACAGAGCGCAACATGTCAATTAAATGAAGAAAAGGTGTGTACATTCTCGCCAAAGGTGTAAAGTCACTGAAATTACTAGAAGGAAAAAATATTTGATGACAAAAAAAATATATACAATTGATTAAAGGGGTAGAAGACTCCCCGGTTCCGAAATTCAAAATATCATTATTCATTTGACAGACATTCACACCACATGATGAAACTTTCTTTCACTTTGATGCTTCTCCTCTATTTGGTTTGTGAATCAAAAGGGCAACTTCATCAGACATTATTCTCAGATCTTTCCCATCTATTATGAATACTATTTTTTCATGTTGCCAAAATTGTAATATTTGCAGTGTCAAAATATTGTCTCGGGGATATGAAAGCGCAAAAAAACAGATTAACATTCATCATTTTCAGCTCATTCCTGATGTCTTCAGATATAACGGGTCTGACCTTATCGAACACATCTCTCACTACGGACGACCGACATTTACAGCTCATGGACCTTGGGCTCACAAACCTACATAAAACAAAATAATGAAAAAAATAGTAGGGGTCATACAGTCATTATTAAGTTGTTATTTACTTTTTGTTAAGGTGTTTAGAAAAAAATGGGTTAGGTAAACTTGTTTTATTTTGAGATTATTTTGCTAATACTTAAGCATTATTATGGTATCACTCAGGTATTTTTTATAGAATTATTTAGATGTTATTTGGTGTTAGTTGATATTATTAAAAATAATAATGTATTATAAATGAAATCATTATAGTATTATTTATGTTTATTTTGGTATTATTTCAGTTGTATTATGTTGTGTTAGTTTGATATTATTATTAAAATTCAGGTTTTATTCAATCTTATTCAGGTATTGCTCAGGTATTAATACAATATTATTTAAGTAATATTCATGTAATATTTTAGTAGTATTATGTGGTGTTAGTTTGATATTATTATTAAAATTCAGATTTTATTTCGTTGTTATTCTGACATTATTATGATAATATTGAGTGAACTTGTGATATTTAGTTAAGACTACTCTCACATATTACTCAAATACTACTAAAATACTACTCAAATATTACCAAAAAACATTAAGTCCGAGCTAAATACCTGAGTGATTTGTACTAAAATACTAAATGAATGAATTTCTACACTCACTTAACATAGTCTTGTCAATAAAGTAGAATTACTAAAATAAAAATTACCTGGATGAACCCTTTTGGATTTCATTCTTCTTGTACTCTTCGCTCTCCATTCTCACATGAATCTCTTCGGTTTCCGTCTGCCTGGACTTAGATTCCATCTTGCTAGGGAGAATTCACTACTTTACTTCGATCCGCGAACATGAACAAAAAACCTTAAGCTTTTATGATTCAAAAAAGTAATACAAAATCCTAAACTATTGACGAATGAAGGTACTTTGTGCTCGGATGATGTTTAGCTTTTCAAAATGATGATAGGAAGTTTTGGTGAGATGCAAAATTTAATTTTTAGGTGTTTCAGCCGTACTGAGCAGGGTCATACTAAAAAAATAGAAAATTAATTTTTTTTACTCTGAGGCCTAAATTTCCGCGTCGACGCAAGCCTGCGCTGAAAACGTTCGGGATCGGCCCCCTCTTCCCCTTTCGAGGCTTCTCCTCTCAAAATCGCGAAAGGCTTGCTGCGGCGAGAGCTTAGGGTTCGTTGTTTGTGTTGGTTCTCTTATCTCTACTTCTATATGTATTCAATATAGTCTCTTTGTTCTCGGCGAGTCGGCGTTGGCTCGACTGCTCGGTATTCTTGCTTGGTCGCTTGATACCAAACAGGGGTTGGCTCGACTGCTCGGTATTATCTTGCTACCAACAGCCGCTTACCTGATTTAGCCACCACAGAACTACCTGGTTTCATTTCTTCATTGATTTCCTTTTGACTGGAGCAAAGTTCGTCCCCTTTCTTCCTGTTGGTTTCAGCAGCAATAGGATATTTGGTTTGGTCAGATCCGTCTATTCTTTCGTAATGATCTATACTGCAATCGATAACTTCTACCTCACTGATGAAGATCTGAAAAATTCTCCTTCGAGGAAAGATGACATTCAAGAGGACACGGAGATAATGTTACGCATCTACGGGTGCGATCTCATTCAGGAGAGCGGCATTCTTCTCAGATTGTATCCTTTTTTATCTGATTTAATTCTACTCTTCCTGTTTGATTTGTTTTTTAGGTTGGTTGTACAACTCGATTTTTGATTACTATGTTTGCGAGTTCTTGACTCCGATAGACCTCAAGCAGTCATGGCCACAGGGCAGGTCCTTTTCCACCGGTTCTACTGCAAAAAGTCTTTTGCGCGCTTCAGTGTGAAGGTATGGCTATGTGTTTTTCAATGGAAAGAATATATGAGGTTTTGGATTCTATCCATTGATGTGTCACTGTTCCTAATTTTGATTATGTAGAGGGTAGCAGCTAGCTGTGTTTGGTTGGCTTCGAAGCTCGAAGAGAGCCCTAGAAAAGCAAAGTATATTCTTATGGTCTTTCACCGGATGGAGTGTAGAAGAGAGGGTTTACCGATAGAGCATCTTGATGTCATGTCCAAGGTTGGTGTTTCTGTTTTGTTAAATGGGATTTGGTTCGCATTGACTGTATCTCATTTCACAATTATCTTTTTAGGCATTTACATGACTTTGCCAGATGCTACCATGGAGAAATAAATTAATGTAATCGTAGTTTGTTTTTCTGATGCATTACTTGTGTGTCGTTATAATTGCTGGCCTTGTTCTCTACCATGATCACAGAAATACTCAGACTTGAAGAACGATTTAATTAGAACGGAGAGACATTTGCTGAAGGAGATGGGTTTTATCTGCCATGTAGAACATCCTCACAAGTTCATATCCAATTACCTAGCAACACTTGGAGCTCCTCTTGAACTTAGGCAGGAAGCTTGGAACCTTGCAAATGATAGGTATATTTAATAATGACCTCATAAATTTTGAATGTTTAATTTATTTTAATAATTAAACACAACATATAAAATAATATATTATATTGAAAGACTATAATTTTACGATGGATTTTATTACTCCGATAACTAATTTAATGTTTGATGTGTCCGCGTTTTAATCCAACAATTTTTCCTCATATCTAATCCGAAAACTAAAAATGTTTTAGATTAATCAGGTTACTAACTTCCTATAAGGGAACACCCCTATAACTAATTACTTCTTAAGAAATAAAATATCTTAAAAAATATTGATTAAAATTGAGATTATGTTTTCCAGTATTTCAAAGTTTGATTTTCAAGATTGTTTATAATAATTTGATGATGCATGTATAGAAAATAAATTTGTATAGGTCAAATTGGTATGAGATATACTCAGTCTATAACTTGTGATTCTCACATGCTAAATTACAAATTTTCATGAATGGGCGAGGGCCTGAAGACATAATGTTATGCATGTAAATACATTATGTTTTGAAAATCTGTATACTTATTCTGAAGTTTAGGTATCATATATGTTAATATATTAGAAAATATAAATTTTGTATGCTCATTTTCTTTAGCTTAGGTGCTATATATGTAAGTACATAAAAAAAATCTGCGTACATATATTCAAATTAGATGTGACACACATACACACATACATTGGAATTGATAATATAGAGTTTTATATTTAGATATTATACATGCAAACATATAAAATAAAAATAATCGATTAATACATTTGAATTTAGGTATTATACATGTAAATGCCTAATGATAAAAAATGATAAACTTACATTTGAAATTTAAATATACATGTAAACTCATAAGGATCAAGAAAAATAGTAAAACTTTATTTGAAATTCGGTATTATACATATCATCACAAAAGAACAAAAAAAACAATAAAACTATATTTGAAATTTGGTATTCATTAAATATATATTTGAAATTAAATATTATACATGTAAATATATAAGGAATGAGAAAATCTACACATATATATTTGAAATTTAGGTGTTATATATGTAAATACATAAAAATTGAGAAAATTTACACATATATTATAGTTTAGGTGATATACATGTAACTATATAATAAATTGAGAGAATCTGCACATATATAGTTTAGATTAGGTGTTATATATGTTAGTATATTAAGAATTGAAAAATCCTGTATATAAGTGCTATATATGCAAATATCTTAAGAATTGGTGAATCGTATATTCATGTAAATATCTTAAGAATTAGTGAATCTGTATATTCATTTTAAAGTGTTTGTTGAATGTATAAGTACATAAGAATTTAGAAAATCTACAAGTTCATATTAATTTTAAATGTTAAACATATAAGTGTATATATAAAATTTAATTAAAAAAAGTTAACTTGACATGTGAGTTTGAGTGTCATATGTGTAAATCATAATGTAAACTTGTAAAATCTGAGAGTTTAGCATATCACCTCATGCGTCGGACAATGAAATACAATAAAATTCGGAAAACTTGTAACTTAATACATGAATTTAACTGTTAGATATGTATATGCAATTAAAACTTGTAAAATCTGAGAGTTTAGCATTTGAATTTAAATGTCAGGCATATAAATGCAACGAAAATCAGAAAATTTATAACTTAATGTATGAGTTTAAATGTTAGATATGAAAATGCAATGAAAACTTGTTAAAATTGAAATTCGACATATGAGTTCAAGTGTTCAACACGCAACTGTAATGAAAATTCAAAAAAATTGTAACTTAATACATGTGTTGAAATATTAGATATATAAATGAAATGAAAACTTGTAAAATTTGAAATTCGGCATATTAGTTCAAGTACTAAACATTTAAGCATATAAAGGGTTACAAAAATCTGCACATATACACTTAGATTTAGGTGTTATATAAGTGTAATCATATAATAGATTATAAATTTTGCACATATACAGTTAGATTTAGGTGTTATATATGTTAATACATTAGAATTCATAGTCTACATATTTATTCTAAAGTTTAGATTATGATTTGATTAATTTACAACTTAATATTTGAAATTAGGTGCTAGATATATAAATACCTAAGTGTCTAAGAAATCTATAATTTAATATTTAAATTTAGGTATTAGAAATGTAAATATATTGAAAAATCTGAGTATATATATTCAAATTACGTATTATTTATGTAAATATATTGAAAATCTGAAACTTATACATATGAATTAGTTAATATATATGCATATTCATTAAAATCTTGAATTTATATATTTGAATTATATATATATCTCTATATATCTATATATTTGAATTATATAATCCATGTTTTTTTAAATTCCAATACATTAATATACATACATACATACATACATACATACATACATACATACATACATACATACATACATACATACATACATACATACATACATACATACATACATACATACATACATACATACATACATACATACATACATACATACATACATACATACATACATACATACATACATACATACATACATACATACATACATACATACATACATACATACATACATACATACATACATACATACATACATACATACATACATACATACATACATACATACATACATACATACATACATACATACATACATACATACATACATATCTATATCTATATCTATATCTATATCTATATATCTATATCTAAAATTTCAATATTCCAATATGTATGTATATCTAGATATTGATATAGATATATAGATATACATACATACATTATACATACATACATACATATCAATATTCCAATACATAGATATATAGATATTGATATAGATAGACAAAAACCCACCCAGAATAATATTCAAGTTAACTCAAACCCATATTTTTCAAGTCATCTTCATGTCAAGTTGTCCATAAGTCATTTATTAACACCTCTAATAACACCGTGACTAATAAGAATGCCATCTTAAAGAGATAAATACAAATTATTAATGTTTCTTAATTAAGTAGGAGATTAGCCTCCAGCCAAACTTGTTTGGACAAATTTGGAATAGGCTAATGAAAATTTAGAAAATAATTTTTATCCAATTTAGACGAGATAAGTTTTAAGTGATTTTAATGGAATAAGATTGACTAGCTTTTGGTGAAATGTAAGCATAGATAGGTTTAACTGAGGAGAGTTTTCAGAATGAACATATTGAAATCTAAAACTTATACATTTGAATTAGATATTATATATGTATATACATATATAATATCTAATTCAAATGTATAAGTTTTAGATTTCAATATGTTCATTCTGAAAACTCTCCTCAGTTAAACCTATCTATGCTTACATTTCACCAAAAGCTAGTCAATCTTATTCCATTAAAATCACTTAAAACTTATCTCGTCTAAATTGGATAAAAATTATTTTCTAAATTTTCATTAGCCTATTCCAAATTTGTCCAAACAAGTTTGGCTGGAGGCTAATCTCCTACTTAATTAAGAAACATTAATAATTTGTATTTATCTCTTTAAGATGGCATTCTTATTAGTCACGGTGTTATTAGAGGTGTTAATAAATGACTTATGGACAACTTGACATGAAGATGACTTGAAAAATATGGGTTTGAGTTAACTTGAATATTATTCTGGGTGGGTTTTTGTCTCTAAACTGTGCTTGATTTTTGTTTAAGTTGGGTTTGATTTAACTCAAATAAATGAAATCAACCAGAAATTGACCCAATTATTATGTGGGTTCAGGTTTGACAAATTGAAGTCAGATTAATTGTATTAAATGCATCATATTTAGGTGAGTTACGTTGATCTAAAAAATTACACGATTGATATAATAAAATTGTTAGGCAGGTAGGTTTGGTTAAGTTTGTTTGGGTCAAATATTTTGTCCCACTTAGTAAATGGGTTTCGGGTCAGGTCTACATGGGGTTTCATCTCAACTTGACCCATCAACTTGAATTAATCCCCCTAGGTGGTATTCTTTTGGGATAGTAATATTATTTAGATATATCATAAATGACTCCATGCACTCTACAATGATAAGAAAAACTTCCAAAGGGGGTGAATTTGTGCCCTTTTTTATGCTTAAATTGGCTTCCATTTCAGTTTCACTTTCCTCCCCATATAGTCGCAAAACCATTCAATGGCTGTCTTATTGCTAATCTGTCTTTCTATTTGGCATATTGTTATTCTAGCTACTGTATTCTTCTCGTGACCAAAACAATGCATTAATTTAGTGTTTAAGGCATAGAAGTAACGGAAGGTTAATTTTCTTTTGTCATTCCATAGAAATCTTAATCCCTTGTCTTTGCTACTTATCAATCATAAGCCTTATGCACCTTCACGTTGGATCATTGTTAAGTAAGGCTATTCAAGTCAGATAGGAGAAGATACGAACCTTAGGAATTAAACTGTTTTGTTGTTTAAAATGATAAACTGATATAAGTTTGAAATTGGTTTGGAGTGTTTTTAAGTATATCATTATAAACTTCATGAATCTGGATTTGAAATTGGACAATTTAGGAGGTGCCGCCCCCCTGCACTCTGCTTTTTATAGTTGCTGATGGTAGCTATCTTGTTTTTCAGTGATCTCATTGATGCTTTTTAGCAATTGATGAAATTGGTAAGTTTAAATTTTCAGTTTTGCAGTACTTGAGGGATCTCACATTGAAAAAAGAAGAAGAAATTTAGGGGTCATTTGGGATCAATTTTAATTTTAATTTTTATTCTTATTAGTTTATTAGTACATTTGTTTAAGATATGACTGTTTTTGGAATTCAAGACACCTAAATGTTATTTTTAGTGTTTTCAAGAACATATTTATTTGTTTTAGAAACAGAAATTAAAAATATGTAAAAAACATATTAAATAGACATGTTAAAAATAAACGAAAAAAATAAAATAAAATTGATCTTAAACCCTTAGTTTTTGGTTTTTTTTTAATGAAAATTGAGATCATTTACCCATTTATTGTCAATTATATTTCTTTATTATTATTATTATTATTATTATTATTATTTTTTTTTTTAATTCGAGAAAAAATAGGTCCCAAGCCCGGATGAGAAAAGTGGAGGGTTGCGTTAGGTAGTCGACAGCCAACGTAAAACTTGTCGAAAAAAATCATGACATGAATCCTTTTTGATCATTGTGTAAGTGCTAGGGCGTCCCCTGGAAGCGACGCGCTGTATAGCCTGAATACAGTGAAAAGTGTGCAAGGGCCGCTACACCGGCGCCCGGGTGTAGTGTTAAATAAGCAAGGGTTCCCACATTA
>NW_018165277.1:105862-137640 GCF_001263595.1 Phalaenopsis equestris | reverse complement strand
TTTTTATTGATTTAGAAAAAGCTTACGATAAGGTTCCAAGAGATATCCTTTGGAAAGTTCTCGAGAAGAAATGTGTTGATTTGACTTATATTCAAGTCATTAAAGATATGTATACTAGAGCTGTTACTTGTGTTCAAACTGAAGGAGGATTGACAAAATATTTTCCTATTTCTGTTGGTTTACATCAGGGATCGACTTTAAGCCCATATCTTTTTGCTTTAGTTATGGATTGTCTTACTGGATATTTACAGGAGGATGTACCTTGGTGTATGCTTTTTGCTGATGCTATTCTTCTCGTGGATAAAACGAGAGAAAAAGCCCAGGAAAAACTTGAATTATGGAGGTCTACATTGGAGTCTAAAGGCCTTCGTTTAAGTAGAACTAAAACTGAATACATGGAATGTAATTTTAGTATTAATAGCTCTAGTGACAGAAGTGTGACTTTGGGTGATCAAATTATTAAAAGGTGTGAACGATTTAGATATCTTGGGTCCGTTGTCCAAAGCGATGGTGATATAGATGGGGATGTTAATAGTAGAATTCAAGTTGGTTGGTTGAAGTGGAGGAATGCTTCGGGCCTTTTGTGTGATAGAAAAGTACCGCTAAGACTGAAAGGAAAATTTTATAAGATGGTGGTGAGACCTGCAATGCTCTATGGCGCTGAATGTTGGCCTTTAAAAGAGAAGCATAATAATAAGTTAAGTGTTGCCGAGATGAGAATGATTAGGTGGATGAGTGGCTTTACACTTAGAGACAAAATGCGGAATGAATATATTCGTGATAGGGTTGGTGTAGCTCCTGTGACAGACAAAATTAGAGAAAGTCGTCTTAGATGGTTTGGTCATATTAAACGTCGACCATTAGATGATCCGATTAGGAGAGTAGATGTTTTAAATTCGACTTGTGTTAAGAAAGGCAGAGGTAGACCCAGGAAGACTTGGGCTTATTGTATAAAAATGATCTTAATTTACTAGAACTAAATGAAAATATGACACTAAATAGGACGCAATGGAGAAAAAGGATTCATGTAGCCGACCCCACGTAGTGGGATTAAGGCTTTGTTGTTGTTGTTGTTGTTGTATTTTTTCTCGAATTAGGACATAATTCTACCAAAAACTTGATTTGATTTTATGATCTATCTGTGAAATGACTTGATTCAATGTTTTATGCTTGAATCATTGGTTAAGTCTCATGGTAATAAGTGTATATACTTGGTGAAGCAAAATAAACAAAATTTTACCTGTCTACTTTATACCTAATTAGATCCTTCATCGACCTAATTAAGAAATAATGATTACCAAAATCTCAATTTTATCATACAAAACGGTTGACTTGCTTTGAGGTTGCAGGGTAGATTTCAAGCTGATCTTGATTTGATGTATATCATTGTTATTGTGTTGAGTGTGTGAATCAAATGAAATTATAGTATTTGTTTCATTCAAGTTTTCTTTACTAATGTCCAATTCAGTTTTTAGTTTATATTTGAAAACAAAAATAGTTTTGTTGTTTTCTGAGCTTTTTGGGAAAATCCAATCAAATGAAAATAGATTATAGTTTTGGATTTGTTTCTTTATCAAGGTTCTTATTCAAAAGCCAAATTTGGTTTTGAGAGTTGAGTTTAGAATCTGAGACTCTGAAATCCTCATTTTGATTGTAGATTAGATTTTAGATTTCCAATTTTATATTTAAATTTTGATTTTAAATTTAATTTTCACACATGGAATGATGAAATCTCGAATCTAGGTTTTTAAAAATTTTGTTTTGGCCTAATCAAATTGAAAATTGGTTTAGCTCTTGTCTGGATTTCAGTTGTGCTGTATATTGATTGATAGAATTGAAACCGATTCATTTATTTGGTTTATTTAGCTGAGCTGATAGAATACACACTCTTAACCAATCCAACATGTTGATCTCTTTTATCAATCTAATTAAAATACATGCATACATACGTTCATGCATTTGATCTATTGCCAATTACATGTATTCTCTTTTACTCGATGATGGCATAATTGTACCAAAAACATGATTTGATTTTATTGGTCTAGTTGTGAAATGACTTGATTCAAGGTTTTATGTTTGAATCATTAGTTCAATCTCGTCGTAAGAAGTGTATAAACTTGGTGAAACGAAATAAGCAAAATTTTATCAGTTTGCTTTATGCCCAATTAGATTCTTTGTCAATCTAATTAAGAAATAATGATTACCGAAATCTCAATTTTATCATACAAACTAGTTAACGTGCTTTGAGGTTGAAGGCCATATTTTAAGCTGATCTCTATTTAAAGTATCTCAATGTTATCGGGTTGAGCGTGTGAATCAAATGAAATTCTAGTATTTGGTTGCTTCAATTTTTTTTTTTACTAACGACCAATTCAGTTTTTAGTTTATATTTAGGAAAAAAAAATATTTTTGTTGTTTCTTTAGTTTTTTGGGAAAATCCAATCAAATTAAAACAGATTATAGTTTTGGATTTATTTATTTTTCAAGGCTCTTACATTATCAAGGTTCTTATTCAAAAGCCAAATTTGGTTTTGAGAGTTGAGTTTAGAATCTGAGACTCTGAAATCCTCATTTTGAATTGTAGATTAGATTTCCAATTTTATATTTAAATTTTGATTTTAAATTTAATTTTCACACATGGAATGATGAAATCTCGAATCTAGGTTTTTAAAAATTTTGTTTTGGCCTAATCAAATTGAAAATTGGTTTAGCTCTTGTCTGGATTTCAGTTGTGCTGTATATTGATTGATAGAATTGAAACCGATTCATTTATTTGGTTTATTTAGCTGAGCTGATAGAATACACACTCTTAACCAATCCAACATGTTGATCTCTTTTATCAATCTAATTAAAATACATGCATACATACGTTCATGCACTTGATCTATTGCCAATTACATGTATTCTCTTTTACTCGATGATGGCATAATTGTACCAAAAACATGATTTGATTTTATTGGTCTAGTTGTGAAATGACTTGATTCAAGGTTTTATGTTTGAATCATTAGTTCAATCTCGTCGTAAGAAGTGTATAAACTTGGTGAAACGAAATAAGCAAAATTTTATCAGTTTGCTTTATGCCCAATTAGATTCTTTGTCAATCTAATTAAGAAATAATGATTACCGAAATCTCAATTTTATCATACAAACTAGTTAACGTGCTTTGAGGTTGAAGGCCATATTTTAAGCTGATCTCTATTTAAAGTATCTCAATGTTATCGGGTTGAGCGTGTGAATCAAATGAAATTCTAGTATTTGGTTGCTTCAATTTTTTTTTTTACTAACGACCAATTCAGTTTTTAGTTTATATTTAGGAAAAAAAAATATTTTTGTTGTTTCTTTAGTTTTTTGGGAAAATCCAATCAAATTAAAACAGATTATAGTTTTGGATTTATTTATTTTTCAAGGCTCTTACACAAAAGCCAAATTTGGTTTTGAGAGTTGAGTTTAGAAGCTTACTAGTCTGAAATCCTCATTTTGAATTGTACATTAGATTTCCAATTTTATATTTAAATTGTGATTCTAAATTTATTTTTCACTCATGAAAAGATGAAATTTCGAATCTGGGTTTTGAAAATTGATTAAGTTCTTACCAGGATTTAAGTTGATTGGTAGAATTAAGACCGATTAATTGAGTTGGTCTATTTTACTGAGCTGATAGAACACATTCATACATGCATTCAAACTATTTAGTATTCAATATCAAGCATCTTGGTCAACCTAGGTCAAATTCTACTAGCTGTTATAGTTTTTTTTTTTCTTTCTCAATTTGTTGGCTGAGTTCCTTCATTTAACTGTTTCTTCTTGATGGAATCCTTATGTAGGCTTAAGGTAAAGGAAAAAATGAAGTATGAATTTTCAAAACAAATTATTCATCTACTAAATTTACTGTCGTACTCTGTCACAGTAGAGGGATCCCTATTTGGGATTAGCTCAATTTTTACCAAATTTAGATTTTCAAGGCAACATGCAATTTTTTTGTTCCATTTATTTTTTTGTTTGCTCACATAATATTGGCCCTTGTGCATCTTATCATTTAATCATGCATAATTTATATTAGAAGATTCACTTGAAATAGCTACTAGAATCTCGCAAATTTTGTAATTTATTTACAGAGGGAAAAAATGTGCCCCTTTTGTTCGAGAGGGTGATGGAAAGCTCATACAAATTACATCGGCTTTTAAGAGTTAGTTTGATTTAATGATATGAAAAATTATCATGCCAACAATCTATATGTTCAGCCATTTAAATTAATAACACATAAAATTAAATATGTTCTTTTTTTAATTAGACTTGGAAAAGCTTATGATCAATTATTATATGAATTTATTGATGAGTATTTTAGACAAATCATATGGCATAAGTACAGTGAGGTTATTGATCTATATATGAGGGATCAGTGATTAAAATGTGTAGTTGTGGTGTGACAAAAGATATTTCAATCATAATAAGATTATGTCAATGATAATATTAGTCATTAGTTTTAAGTGTTCGTTGTAAAGATGTTGGCACAAAATGTTAGAAGCGAGGTACCATATTATATGCTATTTGTATATGATTTAGTCTTGATTTATGAGGTCTCTTTTGAAATAACTGTGAATTTGATATAATGAAATTTATTTTTAGACTATTAGGATTTTAGGATTAGCAGATGAAAGATCGAGTATATGATATGAGTATTTAGTTGTAAAATTTAATTTTTGATAATATCCTTAGAAGATAAGGAGATATTATGAACAATAGATTGAAATGAGTCTACAAAGATGCACCAACAAGATTAACTAACATAATGTGAAAGAATTAGCAATGAATACAGAGACCAATGGTAGTAGCTATTTTTGGTTAAATGGAGTTAACAACTCATGTAACACTCAATAGAAAAGATAGATGAGAAGGATTCATGATAACCCACCCTAATAGTTGTCATAACTCATAAGTTTAATGGTGTTCTTGATGATGGCAATATATCCAATGCTTATATACTGGGCTGCAGATGAATCGAGCTTAAGCTCTCGTTAGTTTGAATCTTGTTCAAGCTTTACTTGTGCTCGATTCGAGTTTCAAGAACAGTGTTCTAGCTTGGCTTAATTTTAAAAATGATGTTTGAGCTGAAGCTCAATTTGAGGTCGATTCTTTTAGGGTTCATTGAGCTTATAAACGAGCCGCTCGTTTAATAAGACAAACAAGCCTTAACCGGGCCTACTATCGAACTAGTTCATGAGTTTTAAATGATAATATTCACAATATTAATCAAGTTACTTGTTATCTAACCAAATTATCTTTTTCAATCTTATAAAGCTCATTTGGTTAAACAAGCTTCTTATCTAGCCTTAACAAGCTTACAAACAAGGAGTTTGTTGAGCTCCATAAAAATGTGCTTTTATGTTTTAAACGACAAACTAGTGAACGAACTTGATCATATAATTAAAGATTAATTTTAATATGACTATATTAAACTTTATAAAAATTGTAAGTAAAAATTTATGAAATAAATTTTCTTTAAGTCTAGCTTCACTCAAGCTTTCACTACCATTAAATGATCTCACTAATGAGCGCTAAATTGAGCTTTAATCGAGATTGTTCACAAGCATTTATTCAAGCTTCAATCAAGCGTGCTTGGGGAGCTTTTCATGATATTGTTCATGAACATAAATGAGCCAAACAAGGACCTGTTCAAGCTTGTTTATTTAACTATATAGTATTCATAGAAGTGGTCAAGCTTGTTTGGTAATTTAATCAAATAAATATAAACGAGCTCTTATCAAACCGAGCCACATGTAGCTTTTCGAACGCTCGGTTCGTGTGCAAGCCTATTATATTACATGTATTGAATTGCTGGGAACATCAACCCGATACTCCTAGGATGACCACGTTATCTAAAAGATGGCTCCTCTGATTACTTAAGAGAACTAGGAGTTCATTTTATTCTGAGCTTAATACCTCAGAATCTGTGAAGAGTTCACCCATCAACGTTGACACTACATAAAGGTTTTAAGAACCAAATTTTAAAGTACTTCTACATGTCTCAAGGGAAGCGAATTGGTCCCTGTTGATTTATCATATTCTTAATAGTTTCAATGGGGCAATGATCGACCAATAGATGCTTCTTGAAACAGTAAATATGTAAAAATATGGTCTTTTGTACTTTTAATTATTTGCTCAATGAAATCATCAAAAGCTGGCTTGGCTTATGTGGATGACAAATGCGATTCATCTCATTTATATATTTTGAGAGAATGCATGATGCCTTTTCAATTTTCCTTTGAAAATTTGTTCAGTTATCATAATGTGACTTGCTTGTCATCCAGATCAAAATACTTGCAAACTTCTTCCTCCATGTTGAAACTTTATTAGAAAGTATACTTGTATGATAAATATGCACTTTATGCCCCCCGGCCTTGGTTGGATCTTGAGTACTCGGTCAACTGTTTTTTTCTCAATATTTAATTTATGAAGTTTCCATGATATATTGAAATGAAATACCTTAAGTTGTCAATTTTTGTGTTAATCCATTTTTTTTTTTTGCATGTCATAATTTTGTTTCTCGAAGAGGTTTAAAAGGTATAACATAGTTTATTTTGTTTTTATGAAAAAAAGTGTGATGGCTATTTTTGGTTCAACACAAATTAATTTCTCGGTTATTTTTGGGGCTGATGTTATCCTTATTAAGATTGTTGAATTTATTAGCTTGAATTATCTTTTTATATAATTTAAAGCTCAAATTATTTTGGAATATATTTAGCTTTGGAATAGGGCTGTCAAGCGGGCTGGGTTGACTGTAACTACGTGGAGCGTAGCCTCCGAAAGCCCTAATGGGTAAGGTCTTAAATGGGTGGAATCACTTATCATCGAACTTCTCAAAATTAACATATAACATAAGAATAAATATAAAATGCTCTTGCTTGACAAATTACTTGAAATGTAATTAATTTTGAGTTGTATCAAATTTTTATTGAGAACATCTTAAGTCCAAAAATAATTCAAAATAGTTTGAGTTCATGATTTGGTTTTTTTAAAATTGATTTTGATTGGACTAAAATTATTTAGTGCATTTCTATTTTAGTATTAATCAAATTATATTATATTATAATTTAGACGTTAATATTATCTTGATTAAATGTGATAAGAATTGTCAATCTCTTCTCTCCAGTACAAATTTTAGGTCAATGTGATTTAGACATCTCTCTCTCTCTCATCAAATGTTTGAATCAAGGAAGCATGCTGATAACAACTCTATTTTTATTTTAATTGAGACTAATTATACCTCAGTTATTAATGTTTTTCTTTATTTTCTTCATAGTTTGAGAACAACTTTGTGCGTTCGCTTTAAGAGTGAAGTCGTAGCTTGCGGGGTAGTATACGCTGCAGCACGTAGGTTCCAGGTTCCTCTCCCGGAAAATCCACCTTGGTGGCTTGTATTCGATGCCGATCAATCTGGAATTCAGGAAGTTTGTAGAGTGCTCGCTCATCTCTACAGTCTCCCCAAGGCAAAATATGTCCCAGTGTATAAAGATATCGATTCTTTTACATCAATTAGCCGAGTGCCAAACTCACAATCTCATGTTTCCAAGGTGGTAAATTCTATTACACTAATTTTCTCCTAAGTTTTATTTTTTTAGGAAGATTTACATGCATACCTCCTGATTTTTATGTATCTACATATCTAACACCTGAACTTCAAGTTTTACATATTTCCACCCTACCCATTCTTGAAAAGATGTATTCTTTTCAAAATTAAAATTAGTAGTATTTTTGCTGTGATATAAAAGATTGTTGTGGTATGAATGTAAAAATCAAAGTTTAGGTGTTAGATATGTGCATACATAAAAAAGGGGTGGTATGCATGTAAATGCACCTTTCTCAGCTATTATTTATTTATTTAATTTTAAAATAACTTTATTGCACTGTACATTGCTTGATGTTCTTCTGTTTAGGAAAACTCTTTTAACGGTAATGCTAATGACTCTAGCCCTCCTAAGTCAGTAAATAGTCAGGATGGTAGCTGCTTTAAAGATTCAATAATAAAAGCAGCTCTAGATAAGTTGAAAGAATCCAAGAAGAGCGATGAGGATGGTAAAACAGTGCCTGATACTAAAGAGGAGGAGACTGAAAGTTTAAGGAGTGAGCTTAAATCGGATCGTAATGGGGAGAAGAATCGTGAAAGAGATCGAGAAAGGTTGAGAGCGAGAGAACGGGATCGTGACAGCAGGGGTAGGGACTCAGATCGTGAGAGTAGGGGCAGGGACTCGGACCGGGAGAAGGAGAGGAGTCATCGCTCTAAAGACAAAAGCTCAGGTGTGTCATTTTTTTTATTGGGGCATTTACATACATACCGCAAAATTCTAATGTATTTATTTAGATATCTAACTCCTGAACATTGATATTTACATACATATTGCTCAAATTTTTAACATCACATTAAAAATATCACCGTCAATATTTTTTTTAAAAGTGGAATACACCTTTTCATGCATTGGTGTATAACACCAAGGTGTTGTAGGTGTAAATATCAAGCTTTTTGGGTGTTAGATATACAGGTACATACGAATTGTGTGGTGTGTATGTAAATTTCCCTTATTTTATTTTCATGACAATATGTTGTGGTCTGTAGCTTATGTTGCTTATTGTTTCTCTTCTTAATTGCAGGGAATTCAGATAAACCAAGGCATCATTCGTCCCGCGGTATGCCCTGTTTATATTCTGGTTGAATTTATGGAGCAAATGATCAAAACGGTTCTTAGATTTTTAAATGTGTTCATTTTAGTCTCAAAATTTTTTAGGTGTTCAATTTTGCCCCTTAATTCATCAAATTTGAACCAACTTGACTATACTGTCAGATTCATCATTAGTATTTTAGATTTTTTAGGGTCAATCTCACTAACTGAAGCTAAGTGGGATTGATCTTTAAAACTTTACAAGGCCCTCATGAAAAGCTCTCCTCAATTAATTTTTCTCTAGAAAACTCCAGTTGACAGTAGAACAAAATTGTTTAAGATTTGTTGAGTTGTGAAATGCTCGAATAAAGTAAATACCTAAAAAGAAATCCTGGGACTATTTTGGTTATTTAAGCTATTTATATATTATCTTTAAGAATTTACTGATTTTATTTTTATATAATTTGAATTTTTCCTTCCTTCTAATCAGATAGAAGTGAGTATCACAGTTCGCACTCCTCCAGAGACAAGGATCGTCACAGGCATCATAGTACATACTCCTGAAGTTGAAGTTTTGCTCCACTTGAAGGCTTCTGTATTATTAGAATTTGGCAGCTATAAAGGTACAAATATCTATGTTTACCGCATCAAAATTCACAAATTATATACCTTAGAAGAGTGGTAGAGATAATTAATCATTAGGAATTTTTAGCTAGTTTTACTCCTGCTTGTGCTGTAGGTGAGTTGCTCCATAATATTATGTTTATGTATAAATATTCATACTGTTGTAGTTTTTTTTAATTTCATATTATGTTTATGTATAAATATTCATACTATTGTAGTTTTTTTAAATTTCATATTAAATCCATGTTGTGAACTCTCTTGTTTTACATGTCTTCTATTCAGCAAGATTACTGGAGCCTTTTTTTTCTGGGGCAATGACATACATACCACACAGTTCTTATGTATTTACATGGCTAACACCGAAACTTTCATATTTATATGTATTCCATTCAATTCTTAAAACATAACATAAAAAAGAACACATCTACACATCGAAAATCTGATCACACGAATTTCGAGAAAATTCAACGGATCACACAAAGAAAATACCAAATGACCACATCATCATAGTAAAAGGCCGAGCCAACGAGGATCACTTCGTTCAGTCGGATAATGGGCCGACTGAAGGAAATTAAAATGGTACTAACACTTTGCATCTGCATTGGGGAATGAACATATGAAACTGACTTCCTCGACCGATTATGGGCCATTGAAATTTTTCCTTCCTTCTAATCTGCCTGTTGGAATAAATCTTCATTAAGGATAAGAAGGTCTCCACAATGGGTTCACTCAGGAAAGCTGTTCAAAGAGCTCTCGACCAACCGAGGGAATTTCAGCCTACCGAATGACGATCAACTGACTAGGTTGTACAGTTACAAATACAAAGCGGTGCCAACAATAATTTTGAATACGAAGCGGTGCGAACGATGGTGATCAAGACCAAAAGATCCAAAAATCAGTTACAAATAGGTAAACGTGTAATGGTTAATAAATCACATGTAACGTTCCTATTTAATTAGAGACAAAACATGTTATTTACCAGGCTTTCTCTACGAGCTATACATTGAGAGGTCATTTCTTTAAGAAAGGCTAATGAATCTATTCCAAGAGAAACTCTACTGTTGTGCACTCTCTCTAATTTTTTTTTTCTCTATTCCTCTCATCCGTTGAACGCTCTATCCCTTGGCATGACCCAAAGGATGTTTTGGGATTAAAAAACATCACTATTTTTTTAAAAGTAAAATGCATTATATGCCTAAATTTATGACAAGGTGTTATAAATTTAGCTGTGTAAACATCAAACTTTAGGTATTAGATATGTAAATACATGATTGTTGTGCGGGATGAATGTGAATTCTCCCCTTTTTTTTTGGAAGATTTACATACATACCACTCATATCACACTCTTTTTTTCTTTTTGCAATTTCAGTTGTATTCTGTATTTGCTCTCACGCACTTTGTAACTTTGTATTAACTCAGCCCGCTGCCTTTTTTTCCCATTTAGAGTTGCAGAAAAAAAGAGAAGTGTCACAGAAAAGGGAAAAATCTAAACCTAAATTTTGTTATAATGGTTTTTATTTGGCACTTGAGCATGATATATATCCCATCAATTCATTTTGATATTATATGTGTTTTAAATTAAGTTTAATGAATATAAAATCATCTTGATAACCCTAAACTTTCCCTGCCCCTATATTTTATGTGTTTTGTCTTCATACCACATTTTTATTGTAGGTTATGTACTAGAGAGGTTATGCAGCTTTATTTAATGTTTTACATATCATGTGTTGAGTGGTTTATATTAATTTAGAATGAATGTTTGATGGTTGATATTAATGACATGACATTTGAATTCCTAATGGAAAATTCGGTTGTTTTTTGAGATTTTAAAATAGGAAGGAGAAGCATTTAGTTGAAATGTATACTAAAGATTTAATATTAAATATAGTTATTGGATGATTTATTAGTAAAAGTTTTAATGTTATATATGTTTCAAAAATAGTACAACAACAATGACAATAACAAGCCTTTTATACTACCATTATTCCATTAAGTGGGGTCGGCCGTCTTGTCCACATGAAGGACATTATTAGCGAAAAACGCACACATCAAGAATTCATACGTAGGTTCTCCTTAATATTTTTTGATCAACTCTCAATTGAATGTATAGCTTTCATGGTAGGCTTGTTCGACATGAATTCAAACTGATTTTGATAAATTTTTGTATCAGGTAACAACCTATGTTCAATTACCCTCTCATAACTTCAATGTATGACACATTAAAACTTAATATTTCTATAATTTACAGCCTCTCATGCATCCCAAATAAGATTTAATAGACTATTTCTCTATTCACCAAACATCTTTTTAGTTTTTAAATTAATATTAAAAATTTTACGAAGCCAATAAATTCTTTGAGCTCTTGAATATTATCACACTTCTGTTACAATACCATCAAGTCTTACTATTTTTTTTACATTTCATATTCTTCAAAATTAGTGTAAAAAAATATATTATAATTTGTTTTCAACTTTATTTTATTATTTGTTTATGTTTTAAATATATGATATGTTTAAATATGTTATGATAATTTGAACAACATCAACTGGGTTGTAGTTCTAACCAAGCAGACATGTCCATGAATGTGAATGTTGAGAGCACCTTGTACATGCACATAAATGTGCGAAATGGAAACCAGAAAAACTTTGATCTCCTTAATGAACTATAAATGATTTCAAAAAGCTCATCCAACACATGAAATTGGTTTGAACAATTTATTAAAAGTTAAGGTTGAAAGCATGCCACAAGTTGGTACCATTGTGCTATTACAATCATTTGCTGTTTGGTGCAACAAAGTACTTCTTATACTTAAATAAAGGAACAATTTATTCTACAATTTTAATTCAAAGATTGTTAGTTCATTAAGGAGGTTCGCGTTCAATATTGGCAAAATTGATAAGTTTAGCACCACCAGCGCCAATAGCAATTGGTCCGCCACATACTCCATCAACATGAAGAGAAGCTAAATAGTTCAAAGGCAAGAGATAACGAAAACCTTCACTTCAAGGTTGATGGAAAGTTAGAGCTGCTTGTTATGATGTCATCAAAACTGAAGCAATTGGCAATTTCTTTTTAAGTTAATAGATAAATTTTACATTTTATGACTATCCATAAGAAAATAAAAATGCAATTGTTGATTTGAAGTTATCCTCAAACACTTTAATTCGCTGGAATTCATAATTTAAAAACCATAACGTAATAGACATGCCAAGTTAAAACGAATGTTAAAAGCTCAATCCTACCACATTACAACAATGACGACGACGACGACGAGCCTTTATCCCACTAAGTGGAGTCGGCTACATAAATCCTTTTTTTTTGTCCTATTGAGTGTCATATTTTAATTTAATTCTAATAAATTAAGATCATTTTGTATACAACATGCCCAAGTAATGGTAATTTGTTCTTGACCGCAATGAATAATTGGTCCTTGTAAAGTTGGACGTGTAGAATCCTTTCTGCACCTTCGAGCATGGTTGGAGCATAGCCCATAACTTAGCTACCGAAACAACAAGTACTCGGTCCCATAAGTCATAAACTTAAGGGCTATGCTCAATAAAATTAAGAGAAGCAGCAATCGAGCACGAAGTAAAGATAACTAATTATATTCAGCACAGGAGTAAATGAGATAGGTCATTAATGTTTAACTCTTCAAAGAGCGATTATTAAATCAAGAACACTAGGAAGGGGATCCATTGAGGAAGATATTGATGCCACACTAGGATTAGGGGAGCGAGGTTTTCTCTAGTAAATATTAGTGATAGGTGGTTTGGGTTGACGCATTGGAGATGGAGCTAGATCAGGATCTAAGCTTATGATGTGATGAGTTAACAAATCATCGGAATATGGTGAAGATTTAGACACTGATGAATTGCTAAAGAATGAGATCTGTTCATGAAATGTGACTTCAACAGAATAATCTGTTTAAGAGGGGAAAAACATCAATACAATTTTTTTCAGACGAGAATATATTACAAACCTTAATGACTTAGGATCAAGTTTGAACACTTGTGGGCAAGTACCACGGACAAAAGCAAGTACACCGAAACATATGTAGTTCAATTAAAAAAGAGAGTTGGTTGAAAATAAAACTTGATAGAGTGTTTGATTCTGTAAAACAGTAGAAGACATCCGATAGATCAAAAAACATATAGTAGAATTTGTATTAGCCCGGAATTGTTTAGGCGCATTTATTTGAAACAAAAGAGTCCTAGCTGTCTCAAGAAGATGTATATTTTTCCTTTCAACTACTCCAGTTTGTGATGGGTAATCGACACACGATGAATGGTGAAGCATCTCTTTTTAAGCCATGTACTTCTGAAGGGGTGTAAAAAAATATTATTTGGCATTATCACTTCTCAGAATCTTAACTAAATTATTAAATTAAGATTTAACTTTGGCGCAAAAGGATTGAAAATGTGATAATACATTAATACGGGATTTCATAAAGTAAAGTCTAGTCGTACGAGATAAATCATCCAAAAAAATGACAAAGAATCAAAATTAATTAGACAAAATGAGACAATGCCTCCACACATCAAAATGATGCAACTCAAAACTATGAATGGCTCTTTTAATAACTCTAGGAACAGAATACAAACGATGGTATTTGGCAAATTGACACAACTCACAAGCTAAAGATAATAATTGTTGAAACAGGAGGTACAATTCTTTCAACATTGATAAAAATGGGTGTCTTAATAGTTAATGAATCTCAAAATAAGATAAGGTATTGGAACGGGTTGCTGGTCAAAGAACTTCATTATCCATAATATATAATCTCCTTGATTCTCGCCCTTTAATAAAAATGTTCTGTCATAAGGTCCTAAAATTGACAATCATCGGGAAATAATAAGATATAATAATTAAAATCACGTGTAATTTTGTTAGCAGGAATAAGATTAAAAGCAAAATGACGTAAATTAAAAATAGAAGTTCGAGGCAATATGAGTGTAATATTGATGTTGACAGAACTGAGAACACTGAAGGTGGATTCATCAGCTAAGGTAATAGAACATAGGTGTTTATGAAAGGTAGAAAAGTGTTATGGATTATCTGTCATGAGAACTGTAACAATAGAAGCAATGATTCCTTGTATGGAAAATGAAAAAAGATAAGTGTGATTCTTACCCAACTCGGCAAGAGCAGTCATGGATGGATATTCCTTGGATACTTCCTCAAATTTGATGAACTTGGTATATTCATCTGCAAAGATCGAGAGTTTAACTCGGAGAGGCCTCAGTGGCAGTGACAATGTGAGTAGATTGTGATTTAAAACCCTTTTAATTCTTTTTGAGCAACTTTTGATATGTTCTTCTTGTATGACCAGGTTAGTGACAGTAATAGCACACTACTTTTGACCCTTGATTTTATGAATTTGTTGATTTCAAGAATTTGGAGTTTCACTCCAATAATTGTCTTGAGAATGAGATTTAATGATGTTTTTATTTTTATAACTAGCAAAGGCACTAGATTGTTGTATGAATGAGGCTCGAGAACCCAAGATCATACAAAAAATTAAACTATAGGCTTCGCTCAAAGTCGTATATCTAGGGTCAGATAAAATGTGTGATTTGACACCTTTAGACTGAGAGTTTAGGACAACTAGAAAACTCATGATAGTCATTTACTCTCTTTAAGACTTTTAAAAACGAAAATATATGCTAGAGGGCAATAGTGCGTTCAATTCTTCATGCATATATTTAAAGTGCATGTGATGTGTGTTAAGTGACAGATCATATTATTCAGCACAATAGAATTCCTTACATACATCAAATGTTCAAGACATATTTTCTCTCCCAGAAAACACAAACACCAATTCCTTCGTCGCATCTTTAACACAGTTGCAATGAGTAATATGACTGAATTGATGAGATTCAATGAAATTTCGTAGTTGTATCGAAAGCTGAGCATCCACTCAAAATAGTTTGACTCGGTCTCAACTAGAGG
Source organism: Phalaenopsis equestris (assembly GCF_001263595.1). Lineage (NCBI taxonomy): Eukaryota > Viridiplantae > Streptophyta > Magnoliopsida > Asparagales > Orchidaceae > Phalaenopsis > Phalaenopsis equestris. The sequence continues at coordinate 122,413 of NW_018165277.1, read as the reverse complement.
ATTATTAGTGAGGCAACTCTCTTAAAAGATACTCCTTAAATAGAATCTCACAGTTTTATTTCAATATAAATAATTGATGTCATTTATGCGATCTTAGAAACTGATGAAACCAACCAATGACAAAATGTTTGTGTTCACAAGATAGAATAAATATCATTCACTATTGAAGGACGAATTGACAAATAACTCCAAGAACAAGCAGACAACGAAACACAACAACCAAGGAAATAGATCTAAGTAAAAGTCGACAAATCCAAAAATGCACAGATAACTTGAAGAACAAGCAGACAACAAAGGACAACAACTGAGGAAATAGACCTAAGCAGGCGTCAGTGAAGCCATAACGAGCCTAAGCAGAAGACGAATGATGACGTTGCAAACGAATTGCTTCCAGTCGAAGTCGTCAATGACAAAGAAGACGCAGAAGAAGAAGGTGATGACAATGAATTCATAGACCAAGCTTTGAAAAAAACCCTAATCCCTTCGCAGGAAGAGGAGGTTTCGATCGATTTGTTACTCAAAAAACATTAAATCTTGAGTGACAAAAACCAAAAAAACATTAAGTCCGAGCTAGATACCTGAGTGATTTGTTACTCAAATACTATATGAATGAATTTCTACACCCACTTAATATAGTCTTTTCAATGAAAGTAGAATTACCAAAATAAAAATTACCTAAATGAACCCTCTTGGATTTCATTCTTCTTGTACTCTTCGCTCTCCATTCTCACATGAATCTCTTCGGTTTCCGTCTGCCTGGACTTAGATTACATCTTGGTAGAGAGAATTCACTACTTTACTTCGACTCGCGAGCATGAACAAAAAACCTTAAGCTTTTCTGATTCAAGAAAGCAATCGAAAACCCTAAACTATTGCTGAATGAAGGTGCTTTGTGCTCGGATGATGTTTAGCTTTTCAAAATGATGATATGATGTTTTGGTGAGATGCACGATTTAATTTTTAGGTGTTTGAGCCGGACTGAGCAGGGCCATACTAAAAAAATAGAAATTTAATTTTTTTTACTGAGGACCAAATTTCCGCGTCTATCGCGAAAACGTTCGGATTCGGCCCCCTCTTCCTCTTTCGAGGCTTCTCCTCTCAAAATCGCGAAAGGCTTGGCTGCGAGAGCTTAGGGATTGTTGTTTGTGTTCGTTCTCTTATCTCTACTTCTATATGATTCAATACAGTCTCTTTGTTCTCGGCGAGTCGGCGTTGGCTCGACTGCTGGGTATTCTTGCTTGGTCGCTTGATAGCAAACAGGGGTTGGCTCGACTGCTCGGTACTATCCTGCTACCGACAGCCGCTTACCTGATTCAGCCACCACAGAACTACCTGGTTTCATTTCTGCATTGATTTCCTTTTGATTGGAGCAAAGTTCTTCCCCTTTCTTCCTGTTGGTTTCAGCAGCAATAGGATATTTGGTTTGGTCAGATCCGTCTATTCTTTCGTAATGATCAATACTGCAATCGATAACTTCTACCTCACTGATGAAGATCTGAAAAATTCTCCTTCGAGGAAAGATGACATTCAAGAGGACACGGAGATAATGTTACGCATCTACGGGTGCGATCTCATTCAGGAGAGCGGCATTCTTCTCAGATTGTATCCTTTTTTATCTGATTTAATTCTACTCTTCCTGTTTGATTTATTTTTTAGGTTGATTCTACAACTCGATTTTTGATTACTATGTTTGCGAGTTCTTGACTCCGATAGACCTCAAGCAGTCATGGCCACAGGGCAGGTCCTTTTCCACCGGTTCTACTGCAAAAAGTCTTTTGCGCGCTTCAGTGTGAAGGTATGGCTATGTGTTTTTCAATGGAAAGAATATATGAGGTTTTGGATTCTATCCATTGATGTGTCACTGTTCCTAATTTTGATTATGTAGAGGGTAGCAGCTAGCTGTGTTTGGTTGGCTTCGAAGCTCGAAGAGAGCCCTAGAAAAGCAAAGTATATTCTTATGGTCTTTCACCGGATGGAGTGTAGAAGAGAGGGTTTACCGATAGAGCATCTTGATGTCATGTCCAAGGTTGGTGTTTCTGTTTTGTTAAATGGGATTTGGTTCGCATTGACTGTATCTCATTTCACAATTATCTTTTTAGGCATTTACATGACTTTGCCAGATGCTACCATGGAGAAATAAATTAATGTAATCGTAGTTTGTTTTTCTGATGCATTACTTGTGTGTCGTTATAATTGCTGGCCTTGTTCTCTACCATGATCACAGAAATACTCAGACTTGAAGAACGATTTAATTAGAACGGAGAGACATTTGCTGAAGGAGATGGGTTTTATCTGCCATGTAGAACATCCTCACAAGTTCATATCCAATTACCTAGCAACACTTGGAGCTCCTCTTGAACTTAGGCAGGAAGCTTGGAACCTTGCAAATGATAGGTATATTTAATTTATTTCGCTCAAATATATATATATATATATAAATGACCTCATAAATTTTGAATGTTTAATTTATTTGAATAATTAAACACAACATATAAAATAATACATTATATCGAAAGACAGATATAATTTTACGATGGATTTTATTACTCCGATAACTAATTTAATGTTTGATGTGTCCGCGTTTTAATCCAACAATTTTTCCTCATATCTAATCCGAAAACTAAAAATGTTTTAGATTAATCAGGTTACTAACTTCCTATAAGGGAACACCCCTATAACTAATTACTTCTTAAGAAATAAAATATCTTAAAAAATATTGATTAAAATTGAGATTATGTTTTCCAGTATTTCAAAGTTTGATTTTCAAGATTGTTTATAATAATTTGATGATGCATGTATAGAAAATAAATTTGTATAGGTCAAATTGGTATGAGATATACTCAGTCTATAACTTGTGATTCTCACATGCTAAATTACAAATTTTCATGAATGGGTGAGGGCCTGAAGACATGGAGTAGAATTAATATGCATGTATTCACCTAAGGGTGATTTTTTCGTATCTATTCTAACTCTAAGGGTTACTAGTTATTTTATTTATTTTATTTATATCAATGATTTTGCTAAGATGTGAATGTAATATTTTTGTTAATTTTGTTATTTTTTTTATGAATTTTGATTTTTATACAATTAAAATTGAGTTGTGTAAATTGTGATGGAAAAATTAGTCTTTAAAAAACCTAACGAAACATTTCAGATTAAAGACAAAACACCGCCAATGAACCTAGAACAATAGAAAAAATCCAAGCGGACGTACGATAAAGTAACACGCATGTACAAAAATAAAAAAAATTCATTTTATTAAAAATAAAAGGGTCACAAGTCCTCGACATACAACATATACTAGTTGATTGATTAGGTTATTTAAACATCTTTTTGTTCATGCATTAATGTTTTGAAGTTCATTGTTATTGTTCATCCTTACTATTGTTTATTTAGTTGCTCTTCATCCTTTTAGAGAATCCATATATTCGTAGTCGACCAACTTGAACAAATATTCTGACTATGCCAAACTCAACAATATGGTAAATCTAGGTTTACTATGACATCTACGAATACTAGACGACATACAGAAAAGAGTTAATACATTTTAGACTTACAACAACAGCAGTAAAACAGAGTTAACAGATAGTATATAAAAAAAAAATACACAGTGCAGAAAAATACTAGTTAATTAAACTAATGTTTAGAGTAACAAAGAAAATGTTCCCGTAACTTTCCATTTCTAATGAACAAACATAACAATTACTTTCAAATAAACTCAGTTAGAGATAATACAATTACTACTATATCAATTATCAATAAAATTATGGCTAAATCAAGAAGAGTTCCTTAGAAGCAGAAGCAATATAAAATTTGGAAACTTTTTACCTTATCGTATGAGCTGATTTTGAGTAGGCTTTTGGACTGATGGAGATTATGACTATATTGTGTAAGTTTTTCAAACACATTGTAAGGAGTTATTACATACATGCCACCCAATTCTAAGGGCTTCTTAACATATATAATACCTAACTTATAATATTGACATTCATACCATTCAAATTTTATATCATATCAAAGAATATACAATCATTCTTAATTTTAAATGATGAAATATGTATTTCAACAATGTGACATGTATATAAAAAATGAAAATTTAGGTATTAAGTATATAAATATATAAGAAAAAAAAATCTATAACTTTAAGTTTATGTGTTAATATATAAAAGTATTAAATATTAGATAAATCAGTAAGTATACATTCAAAATTAAGTGTTAAATGTATAAGTATATTAATTATTTGACAAATCCGCAAGCTCATATTTTGAATCTAGGAGTTATATGTGTAAATATATGTAAGAATTGGAAAATCAGTGAACATACGTTTGTGTTTAGGATATTATATATATGCAAATATATTATAGTTTGAATGATTTATACATACATTTTCGACTTACAGTAATTATATGTATAATTACATTAAAATTTAAATAGTTCATATATTCATTTATAAAGTTTAGGTGTTATATGTGTAAATATATTAAGTTTTGAAAATCTGGATACTTATTTTGAAAGTTTATATATTAAGCGTTACAAATTTATTTACTCATTTATTTTTAGTTTAAAAATTTGGCTTTACAAATTTATATACTCATTTATTTTTAGTACATTAGAATTCAATGATAAACTTACATTTGAAATTTAAATATACATGTAAACTCATAAGGATCAAGAAAAATAGTAAAACTTTATTTGAAATTAGGTATCATACATATCAACACAAAAGAATAAAAAAAAAAAAAAACAATAAAACTATATTTTTTTTTACTAATGAACAATTCAGTTTTTAGTTTATATTTAGGAAAAAAAATATCTTTGTTGTTTCTTTAGCTTTTTGGGAAAATCCAATCAAATTAAAACAGCTTTTAGTTTTGGATTTATTTATTTTTCAAGGCTCTTACACAAAAGCCAAATTTGGTTTTGAGAGTTGAGTTTAGAAGCTTACTAGTCTGAAATCCTCATTTTGAATTGTACATTAGATTTCCAATTTTATATTTAAATTGTGATTCTAAATTTATTTTTCACTCATGAAAAGATGAAATTTCGAATCTGGGTTTTGAAAATTGATTAAGTTCTTACCAGGATTTAAGTTGATTGGTAGAATTAAGACCGATTAATTGAGTTGGTCTATTTTACTGAGCTGATAGAACACATTCATACATGCATTCAAACTATTTAGTATTCAATATCAAGCATCTTGGTCAACCTAGGACAAATTCTACTAGCTGTTATAGTTTTTTTTTTCTTTCTCAATTTATTGGCTGAGTTCCTTCATTTAAACTGTTTCTTCTTGATGGAATCCTTATGTAGGCCTACGGTAAAGGAAAAAATGAAGTATGAATTTTCAAAACGAATTATTCATCTACTAAATTTACTGTCGTACTCTGTCACAGTAGAGGGATCCCTATTTGGGATTAGCTCAATTTTTACCAAATTTAGATTTTCAAGGCAACATGCAATTTTTTTGTTTGCTCACATAATATTCCCTTGTGCATCTTAGCATTTAATCATGCATAATTTATATTAGGAGATTCACTTGAAATAGCTACTAGAATCTCACAAATTTTGTAATTTATTTACAGAGAGAAAAAAAATGTGCCCCTTTTGTTCGAGAGGGCGATGGAAAGCTCATACAAATTACATTGGATTTTAAGAGTTAGTTTGATTTAATGATATCACATAAAATTAAATATGTTCTTTTTTTAAATAGACTTGGAAAAGCTTATGATCAATTATTATAAGAATTTATTGATGAGTATTTGAGAGTTAGACAAATCATATGGCATAAGTACAGTGAGGTTATTGATCTATATATGAGGGATCAGTGATTAAAATGTGTAGTTGTGGTGTGACAAAAGATATTTCAATCATAATAAGATTATGTCAATGATAATATTAGTCATTAGTTTTAAGTGTTCGTTGTAAAGATGTTGGCACAAAATGTTAGAAGCGAGGTACCATATTATATGCTATTTGTATATGATTTAGTCTTGATTTATGAGGTCTCTTTTGAAATAACTGTGAATTTGATATAATGAAATTTATTTTTAGACTATTAGGATTTTAGGATTAGCAGATGAAAGATCGAGTATATGATATGAGTATTTAGTTGTAAAATTTAATTTTTGATAATATCCTTAGAAGATAAGGAGATATTATGAACGATAGATTGAAACGAGTCTACAAAGATGCACCAACAAGATTAACAAACATAATGTGAAAGAATTAGCAATGAATAATGACCAATGGTAGTAGCTATTTTTGGTCAAATGGAGTTAACACCTCGTGTAACACTCAATAGAAAAGATAGATGAGAAGGGTAACCGACCCTAATTGTTGTCATAACTCATAAGCCTAATGGTGTTGTTGATGATGGTAATATATTCAATGATTATATACTGGGCTGCAGATGAATCGAGCTTAAGCTCGAGCTCGTTTGTTTGAATCTTGTTCAAGCTTGACTTGCGCTCGATTCGAGTTTTAAGAACAGTGTTATAGCTTGGCTTAATTTTAAAAATGATGTTTGAGCTCAAGCTCAATTTGAGGTCGATTCTTTTAGGGTTCATTGAGCTTATAAACGAGCTGCTCGTTTAATAAGACAAACAAGCCTTAACCGGGCCTACTATCGAACTAGTTCATGAGTTTTAAATGATAATATTCACAATATTAATCAAGTTACTTGTTATCTAACCAAATTATCTTTTTCAATCTTATAAAGCTCATTTGGTTAAACAAGCTTCTTATCTAGCCTTAACAAGCTTACAAACAAGGAGTTTGTTGAGCTCCATAAAAATGTGCTTTTATGTTTTAAACGACAAACTAGTGAACGAACTTGATCATATAATTAAAGATTAATTTTAATATGACTATATTAAACTTTATAAAAATTGTAAGTAAAAATTTATGAAATAAATTTTCTTTAAGTCTAGCTTCACTCAAGCTTTCACTACCATTAAATGATCTCACTAATGAGCGCTAAATTGAGCTTTAATCGAGATTGTTCACGAGCATTTATTCAAGCTTTAATTAAGCGTGCTTGGGGAGCTTTTCATGATGTTGTTCATGAACATAAACGAGCCAAACAAGGACCTATTCAAGCTTGTTTATTTAACTATATAGTATTCATAGAAGTGTTCAAGCTTGTTTGGCAATTTAATCAAATAAATATAAACGAGCTCTTATCAAACCTAGCTGCATGTAGCTTGTGGAACGCTCGGTTTGTGTGCAAGCCTATTATATAACATGTACTGAATTGCTGGGAGCATCAACCTGATACTCCTAGGATGACCACGTTATCTAAAAGATGGCTCCTCTGATTACTTAAGAGAACTAGGAGTTCATTTTATTCTGAGCTTAATGCCTCGGAATCTGTGAAGAGGTCACCCATCAACGTTGACACTACATAAAGGCTTTAAGAACCAAATTTTAAAGTACTTCTACATGTTTCAAGGGAAGCAAATTGGTCCCTGTTGATTTATCATATTCTTAATAGTTTCAATGGAGCAATGATCGACCAATAGATGCTTCTTGAAACAGTGAATATGTAAAAATATGGTCTTTTGTACTTTTAACTATTTGCTCAATGAAATCATCAGAAGCTGGCTTGGCTTATGTGAATGACAAATGAGATTCATCTCATTTATATATTTTGAGAGAATGCATGATGCCTTTTCAATTTTCCTTTGAAAATTTGTTCAGTTATCATAATGTGACTTGCTTGTCATCCAGATCAAACTACTTGCAAACTTCTTTCTCCATGTTGAAACCTTATTCGAAAGTATACTTGTATGATATCTATGCACTTTATGCCCCTCGGCCTTGGTTGGATCTTGAGTACTCGGTCAACTGTTTTTTTCTCAATATTTAATTTATGAAGTTTCCATGATATATTGAAATGAAATACCTTAAGTTGTCAATTTTTGTGTTAATCCTTTTTTTTTGCATGCCATAATTTTGTTTCTCCAAGAGGTTTAAAAGGTATAACATAGTTTATTTTATTTTTATGAAAAAAAGTGTGATGGCTATTTTTGGTTCAACACAAATTAATTTCTCGGTTATTTTTGAAGCTGATGTTATCCTTATTAAGATTGCTGAATTTATTAGCATGAATTATCTTTTTATGTTATTTTGGAATATATTTAGTTTTGGATATAGGGCTGTCAAGCGGGCTGGGTTGACTGTAACTACGTGGAACGTAGCCTCCGAAAGCCCTAATGGGTAAGGTCTTAAATGGGTGGAATCACTTATCATCGAACTTCTCAAAATTAACATATAACATAAGAATAAATATAAAATGCTCTTGCTTGACAAATTACTTGAAATGTAATTAATTTTGAGTTGTATCAAATTTTTATTGAGAACATCTTAAGTCCAAAAATAATTCAAAATAGTTTGAGTTCATGATTTGGTTTTTTTAAAATTGATTTTGATTGGACTAAAATTATTTAGTGCATTTCTATTTTAGTATTAATCAAATTATATTATATTATAATTTAGACGTTAATATTATCTTGATTAAATGTGATAAGAATTGTCAATCTCTTCTCTCCAGTACAAATTTTAGGTCAATGTGATTTAGACATCTCTCTCTCTCTCATCAAATGTTTGAATCAAGGAAGCATGCTGATAACAACTCTATTTTTATTTTAATTGAGACTAATTATACCTCAGTTATTAATGTTTTTCTTTATTTTCTTCATAGTTTGAGAACAACTTTGTGCGTTCGCTTTAAGAGTGAAGTCGTAGCTTGCGGGGTAGTATACGCTGCAGCACGTAGGTTCCAGGTTCCTCTCCCGGAAAATCCACCTTGGTGGCTTGTATTCGATGCCGATCAATCTGGAATTCAGGAAGTTTGTAGAGTGCTCGCTCATCTCTACAGTCTCCCCAAGGCAAAATATGTCCCAGTCTATAAAGATATCGATTCTTTTACATCAATTAGCCGAGTGCCAAACTCACAATCTCATGTTTCCAAGGTGATAAATTCTATTACACTAATTTTCTCCTAAATTTTATTTTTTTTAGGAAGATTTACATGCACACCGCCTGATTTTTATGTATCTACATATCTAACACCTGAACTTCAAGTTTTACATATTTCCACCCTACCCATTCTTGAAAAGATGTATTCTTTTCAAAATTAAAATTAGTAGTATTTTTGCTGTGATATAAAAGATTGTGTTGTTATGAATGTAAAAATCAAAGTTTAGGTGTTAGATATGTGCATACATAAAAAATGGGTGGTATGCATGTAAATGCACCTTTTTCAGCTATTATTTATTTATTTATTTTTAAAATAACTTTATTGCACTGCACATTGCTTGATGTTCTTCTGTTTAGGAAAACTCTGTCAACGGTAATGCTAATGACTCTAGCCCTCCTAAGTCAGTAAATAGTCAGGATGGTAGCTGCTTTAAAGATTCAATAATAAAAGCAGCTCTAGATAAGTTGAAAGAATCCAAGAAGAGCGATGAGGATGGTAAAACAGTGCCTGATACTAAAGAGGAGGAGACTGAAAGTTTAAGGAGTGAGCTTAAATCGGATCGTAATGGGGAGAAGAATCGTGAAAGAGATCGAGAAAGGTTGAGAGCGAGAGAACGGGATCGTGACAGCAGGGGTAGGGACTCAGATCGTGAGAGTAGGGGCAGGGACTCGGACCGGGAGAAGGAGAGGAGTCATCGCTCTAAAGACAAAAGCTCAGGTGTGTCATTTTTTTATTGGGGCATTTACATACATACCACAAAATTCTGATGTATTTATTTAGATATCCAACTCCTGAACATTCAACTCCTGAACATTGATATTTACATACATATTGCTCAAATTTTTAACATCACATTAAAAATATCACCGTCAATATTTTTTTTAAAAGTGGAATACACCTTTTCATGCATTGGTGTATAACACCAAGGTGTTGTAGGTGTAAATATCAAGCTTTTTGGGTGCTAGATATACAAGTACATACGAATTGTGTGGTGTGCATGTAAATTTCCCTTATTTTATTTTCATGACAATATGTTGTGGTCTGTAGCTTATGTTGCTTATTGTTTCTCTTCTTAATTGCAGGGAATTCAGATAAACCAAGGCATCATTCGTCCCGCGGTATGCCCTGTTTATATTCTGGTTGAATTTATGGAGCAAATGATCAAAACGGTTCTTAGATTTTTAAATGTGTTCATTTTAGTCTCAAAATTTTTTAGGTGTTCAATTTTGCCCCTTAATTCATCAAATTTGAACCAACTTGACTATACTGTCAGATTCATCATTAGTATTTTAGATTTTTTAGGGTCAATCTCACTAACTGAAGCTAAGTGGGATTGATCTTTAAAACTTTACAAGGCCCTCATGAAAAGCTCTCCTCAATTAATTTTTCTCTAGAAAACTCCAGTTGACAGTAGAACAAAATTGTTTAAGATTTGTTGAGTTGTGAAATGCTCGAATAAAGTAAATACCTAAAAAGAAATCCTGGGACTATTTTGGTTTTTTAAGCAATTTATATATTATCTTTAAGAATTTACTGATTTTATTTTTATATAATTTGAATTTTTCCTTCCTTCTAATCAGATAGAAGTGAGTACCACAGTTCGCACTCCTCCAGAGACAAGGATCGTCACAGGCATCATAGTACATACTCCTGAAGTTGAAGTTATGCTCCACTTGAAGGCTTCTGTATTATTAGAATTTGGCAGCTATAAAGGTACAAATAGCTATATTTACTGCATCAAAATTCACAAATTATATACCTTAGAAGGCTGCTAGAGATAATTAATCATTAGGAATTTTTAACTAGTTCTACTCCTGCTTGTGCTTTAGGTGAGTTGCTCCATAATATTATGTTTATGTATAAATATTCATACTATTGTAGTTTTTTTTAAATTTCATATTAAATCCATGTTGTGAACTCTCTTGTTTTACATGACTTCTATTCAGCAAGATTACTGGAGCCCTTTTTTTCTGGTGCATTCACATACATACCACAAAATTCTTATGTATTTACATAGCTAACACCGAAACTTTCATATTTATATGTCTACCACTCAATTCTTAAAACATAACATAAAAAATAACACATCTACACATCGAAAATCTGATCACACGAATTTCGAGCCATCGAGGATCACTTCATTCAATTGGATAATGGGCCGACTGAAGGAAATTACAATGTTTCTAACACTTTGCATCTACTTTGGGGAATGACCGTATGAAACTGACTTCCTCAACCGATCTGGGTCATTCACATAGAAGTTCAACGGTCTCCCCGCAACACTCTTCAACTCTTTAGGAAAACCTCTTGTCCAAAGGAAGATAGACTACCCATCAGAATGGTGATGCACCATCTGCCTGTTGGAATAAATCTTCATTAAGGATAAGAAGGTCTCCACAATGGGTTCACTCAGGAAAGCTGTTCAAAGAGCTCTCGACCAACCGAGGGAATTTCAGCCTACCGAATGACGATCAACTGACTAGGTTGTACAGTTACAAATACAAAGCGGTGCCAACAATAATTATGAATACGAAGCGATGCCAACAATGGTGATCAATACCAAAAGATCCAAAAATCAGTTACAAGTAGGTAAACGTGTAATGGTTAATAAATCATATGTAACATTCCTATTTAATCAAAGACAAGTGTTTTAAATTAAGTTTAATGAATATAAAATCATCTTGATAACCCTAAACTTTCCCTGCCCCTATATTTTATGTGTTTTGTCTTCATACCACATTTTTATTGTAGGTTATGTACTAGAGAGGTTATGCAGCTTTATTTAATGTTTTACATATCATGTGTTGAGTGGTTTATATTAATTTAGAATGAATGTTTGATGGTTGATATTAATGACATGACATTTGAATTCCTAATGGAAAATTCGGTTGTTTTTTGAGATTTTAAAATAGGAAGGAGAAGCATTTAGTTGAAATGTATACTAAAGATTTAATATTAAATATAGTTATTGGATGATTTATAAGTAATAGTTTTAATGTTATATATGTTTCAAAAATCGTACAACAACAATAAAAATAACAATAACAAGCCTTTTATCCTACCATTATTCCATTAAGTGGGGTTGGCTGTCTTGTCCACATGAAGCACATCATTAGCGAAAAATGCACACATCAAGGTACATCCTCTTGTAAATGTAAGTAAGAGTATAAAGGCTTAACACCTGCTGATGTAATCTAATTGAAATAGGAAAAGACTTAGTCAATCATTTTTGTGTTCCAATATAAGTAATAACTATAGTATACATATTTTAATGAATTAAATATAAGTAATTTTTACATATTTCTTTTTTAGAACTATGCAAAGCACTCTTGGAATTTTATCATAAGTTTTTTTCAATCAACAGAATTCATACTTAAGTTCTCCTTAATATTTTTTGATCAACTCTCAATTGAATGTATAGCTTTCATGGTAGGCTTGTTCGACATGAATTCAAACTGATTTTGATAAATTTTTGTATCAGGTAACAACCTATGTTCAATTACCCTCTCATAACTTCAATGTATGACACATTAAAACTTAATATTTCTATAATTTACACCCTCTCATGCATCCCAAATAAGATTTAATAGATTATTTCTTTATTCTCTAAACATCTTTTTTAGTTTTTAAAATAATATTAAAAATTTTACTAAGCCAATAAATTCTTTGAGCTCTTGAATATTACCACACTTCTATTGCAATACCATCAAGTCTTACTATTTTTTTACATTTCATATTCTTCAAAATCAGTGTAAAATTTGATAGTATCTGCAAATCTAAATTTTTGCTTTTTATATTTTTATGAAGTAGATTTTTCATATCAAATTAAAAATATCACTGCTTAAGTATTTAAAAAGTGAATTGCATTTTTTCAAGTTTTTTATTTATGTTTTAACTATTTTCTAAAAAAAATATCTTAATCAATTATGCATACCATATTTTATTTTAAATAAAATAAAATAAAATAAATAAAAATAACTGAAAGTGAAATATTAAATTATACTAATTAAATTTTTTTTTTTTTAAAAAAACATAATAAATGAAACCAAACCAAATGAAATTGTTTTAATCGAACAATAATGCAAAACTAAATTTTAGCTGATGGAAGGGAATGCAAAAAATAATAAACAACCATTACCGTTTTGGCATGACAAATATATATTCAAATAAACCCAAAAAAGATTGAAACAAAGCCCAATTTTATTACCGTTATGTTGGTGGTGTAAGTGATGTTACTCATTGAAGTGATATTTGAGGACTCACAAAAGTGATAAATGAAATTGTTTATACTTTTAATATTAGGGCTTATTAAATTGTTATATGATGAGAGAAAAAATAAAGATATTAAAATATTGTAACACTCTATTTGTCTGGTTCCAAGCCCTAGATGTGAAAATGGAGGGTTGAGTTAGGTAATCACATGAATTTGTTAAATCCTTGTGTAAATGTTAGACTGTCATTTGAAAGGAGCATGTTATATGACTTAGATACATTGAAAAGTGTGCAAGGGCTGCTACACCGGCGCCCGAGTGTAGTGTAAAATAAATAATGGTTCTCACATCACAAACGGATGCAGGTAAAAAAAAAAAGTCTATGAAACTTATATTAGGATATGATCTTGGAATATATGTACACTTACTAGTACGTTAATAGAATTAGTTGACATTATGGTTCATATGTGGATAAATATTTTATGTATTCAAGAAACTCCATGAGTTGGAGAAAAATCTAAGGAGGTTAATAGTTTTGATTTTAAAATTTAGTATTCAGGCATGAGTCACACTAGAAATTTTTTTGATGTAATTATAGATAAAAGTTTGAAACTTAATGTGTAAAAATTAATAGAATTTAAGATAGAATTATAGGCCTAAATATTGTTATTGATACTAAGATTTTTAATGTTATAAGTGTTTATGCTTCACGAGTACGTTTAGATATAGGTTTAAAAGAAAAATTCTGGAATGACCGAGAAGAATTAATGCAAATGATACCTATTAAAGAAAAAAATTTTATAGGAGGAGATTTAAATCAACATGTTTGTAGAGTGGTAGAAGATTTTAGAAATGTTCATGGTGGTTAAGATTTTAGGGTGATTAATGAAGAAGGTAGAATCATATTAGATTTTATTTTAGTATATGATTTTATTATTGCTAATATTTTATTCAAGAAAAGAGATGAGTGTATTATTACTTATAAGAATGAATCTAATAAAACATAATTTGATTATTTTCTTATGAGAAAAAAAGATTTTGTCGACAATGTAAAGATTATATGATTATTCCAAGTTAAATTTTAAGTACTCAATAAAGATTAGTAGTTCTGAATTTTAAGATGAAGAGTTGTAAGATGAAAGATACAAGTAAAGATTATCATAAAATTAGATGAGGGTAACTAAAAGACGAAAATAAAAGTATTTTTATGAGTCAACTTCAAGATTTCAAGATTTAGGATGTTCATGAAGAAAAAAATTGTGTGATAAAGTAACAAGTACTATTAAAAAAGTTACACATAATGTACATGGAGAATTAAAAGGATTAATTTTTATAAATAAAATAGTTGATGGTAGAATAATAATGTGCAAGAAAAGAAAAAATATTAGAAGTTATGCTTGAAGCTAAAAATTCTGATTTTAGTGATCGTTATAATAAATCAGATACTAAAAAGGCTTTTATATATATCTATATATATATATATATATATATATATATATATATATTATGATAAAATTTTCAAGTTAACATTTTTTTAATAAAGTGAATGTCTTAATAACATAAATTCAAATTTAATGTGCATAATCAATAAAATTATCATGCCACGTGGGATATATGTTATCAAGTGGCAGGCGTGACAAAGTAGTCAGTTGCATTTTTACTTTGTAACGTGATTTTTTTTGCATTTATATTGCTACACACAATATTATGAACAAGCCTTCTATACGAGAAATAAATCAAAATTGTGATTAAGGAGTGAAGCAATAGTTGTAGAAAAAAATAAATAAATAAATGATAAAACAAATAAAAAATTAAGTAATAGTGCAACTATTGATGTAAAGTTAAGGATATGACATGAGTGCAAAGCTTGTAAATACAAAAGTAAAGGTGTTATATGTAACTACATATATATGACATGTGTGGAATGTATGTAAATGGCTAGTTCTATTTAGAGATGCCATACCTAATTAAGAGGGAAATCAAGTGTAGCACAAAGGAAAAGGGGCAATGGTGAGGAATAGAGGGCAGGGGAACATCAAAGGCCCACCAAAGATTTTTGTACATGATTTGATGATTGTGATAAAAAATTAAAGATTAGAATACAAGTGTGTTGATGGCATCTAATTAATTAATTTAATTAACATGGGGGTTAAGTAGTGGAGATGATGTGAATGTTACTTTCTTTCCACTAAAAGATGGTTATGTCATCTTTAGAATGATGAATATTGAGGGAGGGAATGACATTTTCAACTCCTAGTTATTATTCTTAGGCATAGGTATAGAACATTTGGTGTTAGATTATATTCATTTGAATCAAATATGAAGTCAATGGATGGGGAATATTTTTTGCTTGGTGTGACTTCTTTTCTCTTTTCATCTTTTGACATTTTTTTTGTAAAATAAATAATAATTTTGGAATGTGGAAAGTGATTTTAAAGCAAAAGAATTAGTTGGCAAGAAATTTGTCTTCATTGATTTTCTCAATATTCTAATAATAATTTTTTTTGTTATATATATATATATATATATATATATATACATATATATCATAAAATAATATATATACATATATATCATAAAATAATATAATTGTTAGATTTCTTCAAACTATTGATGGAACACGAAGCATAAAATCATTTTTAACCGTAGGAGAACTATAGCGATTCACGTTTATTTGACGTTACATAGCAAAAACATCCGCATGTTTAGTGGGCTGACCGCAACGCATGTACATTCGTAGCCCAAGGCTTATAGGCTGTTGCTAGGGCTGCAACAAATGCTGCGAGTGCTTCTACGAATTTTCTTGAAATCTGATTCTTAATCTGAGTTATCAAATACTTCAGGCTTCGTTGAACGAATTCTTCTGTAAATTCTCTGGTGCATGTTGCTTCTCCTATGTTCCTCTGACTGAACTCTCTCTGCTGTTGGTGTTGGGCTCATGTTCTTGTTGAAGACATGTTTCCACGCTCACCACATCTTAAATGATGTTGAATCCAAAAGTGCCCAGAAAATAACCCAAGGAATAGAACGTTCTGCTAAGAAGTGATTAGAGAGAGAGAGAGAGAGAGCACAGTAGGGAACTGTAAAAGAGAGTGTTTCATTATATGGACCCCCTATTTATAGACATAGGTCTTCGTATTACAAAAGTACATATTGGCCCCCTCATCATTGACTTTTCAGAGTAACTTTTTAATAATTATAGAGTTATTAGCATATAATAAGAGCTGAGGACCAATTCGATCGATGATGGCTTGTCGGCCGTCAGATGAGCCTTGACTTATCGATCATCCTGAGGGCTTATCCCGACCAAGAGAAAAATCTTCTGCACGTTTCGTCGATCGCTCAAACAAGACGCCTCCC
>NW_018165277.1:93049-99454 GCF_001263595.1 Phalaenopsis equestris | reverse complement strand
AAAGATTTATAATCAATTAAAAGTATTAATAAAGAAATGATATTTTAAATCTTGCTTCAATCCTTAACATCTTATGACTACGTGATTAGGGTTGTCAAAACGACTCTTTGTTTGTGAACGGCTCGTGTTCGGCTCGTTTGCTGTTCAGCTCGCTAAGCAAACGAGCCGAACACGAACACACTTTTCGAGCTCGAAATATAAACGAGCCGAACACAAGCTAAGCCTGAGCTCGTTCGTGTTCGACTTCTTTACACCCCTAAGTACACATCCTTAATCATAAACATTTTCATTTTTTTCAATATCAACCTCAAATTTACAATTTTTTTTCAATACCAACCTCAAATTTACTATCCACGTATACATATCATATACGTATCATACGAATTTATCTTTGTCGTATCGTCAGTGGCTGAACCAGCATTATTTCGTAGGGCGCACAAATTCATCAAATATCTAGTTTTTCAGAAGCATTGGGCGAAATATTATAGCGAGCGGGGCAAAAAAAAAAAAAAACTATTTATATATAAAAATTACAAATTTCAAGGATGTGTAATTATTTACTTTGTACATAACCTAGTTCCGCCCCTGCATATCTTATACGTATACGTTTCCCGGTAGAGAATCCTTGTGAAGCTCAAAATTCCATAGAGAGTGCTCAGAGTCACCTTTTCCCCAACATTTTAAAATTACAAATGACAACAACATACAGAGATTTGCTTTGCACAATTTAAGGAATTGTTTCATCTAACTCCATTAAAAGGAGAACCTACCCATACTTTGCTCCTCCATTGTGCTCCCTGGAGGAGAAGAAGAGCTCTTCTCCTCCCTCATACTTATATAGTGGAAAGTAAAGGGAGGAGAAATTCTCATCTTCTTCTTGCAACAAGGTCCTCTAATGGAGATTAAGAGGTTCAGTGCTCTTATTTTTATTCTGATATTGGCTTCATTGATGCCTCTTTCATCAGCAGGTTTGCTATGATACTTATATTTCAGACCTTTTCTTCTCTTTTTTTGGTAGTTCTGCAATTCTGAATTGATAGCAGAAGCTCATCAGCTTCCTTTATTTCCTTAAAATGCCTTAAATTTTCTTAAAAATTACTCTTTTTTTACAGAATTTAATGGCATGTAAACATTATAATGTATAGTTTCAGAATGGATGATATTATGGTAAAATAGAATTTACATTATTTAAATATCTATTTGTTTATTTTCTTGGTTTTTGCAGGTCGTGGGCAGAGAATATTGATTGGAAAACCTCTGCCATTTTCAGCACAGGTATATGTTAACTGGTTTTCAATTCCCTTCTTCTTCCATGTTTATTTGTCAGTTGCAGTTGAAGTTGAAGGATCTCAGTCATCCCGTCCAATTTGATTTGATTGGTAGATTCAATCCGCTCGAAATCAGACCGGATTGAATCGCAACAGCTCAAGGCGGATCGAATGACTGGGATCCTCTATCAGCAACTCCATAATCATTAATATAATTGTATAGAATCTTTATATATATTAATCTCCACTCTGGCTAATGATTAATAGTTTGATGATTAACAGGAACTTTCTAAGAAGCATCATCATAGAATTCTCAGAGTAACAACCAATGACTATGGAAACTATGAACCATCTCCATCATTGTCCAAACCTCCATTCAAGCTCATTCCAAACTGAAGTATTATAAGAAAAAAGAAAAGATTACAGCATTCTTTGATCTCTTCATAGTTCAAGGGGGGAATATCAAAATATTGTGTTACATTATTAAGATAATTGTGATGTGCAGTGAGCAACTTGTAAATATGTATTTTATCAGGTTTTTTGTGGCATGTTGACTTTGTTTTATAAATATATTTGAATTTATCAATCTTTTTGCTTTTGTTGTCTACTTTAATTTTGTCAATCTAGAAGAGTTTTGATTTCTAATCATTTGTTTTTTGCTCTTTTGGATTTGAAGAATCTTATTGAAACGTATGTTGATCTTCCATTCACAATATTAAAGCAATGATAGCTTTTTTCTTGATTGTAATGATTCTACCACAGTTGATGGTGTAGCTAGTTTCATTTAAGGTAAGTTGGCATGTATGGTCGACACTGTAGCTAATCTTGCCGTCGACCGGGGTGTTTATCTTTGCATGAATGACGTATGGTACTTGAGTGTTGGTGAAGTTTCGGACTGTTCTGAGCATTCAACATGTCGTGAACTAACCTGTGTTCAATTCGTTAATGAGCTTGCGTCTCAAGCTTATCGAGCTACAAGCTTGAGATCTAACTCGAACCCCAACTTATTTATTAAATGTCTATGCTTGGCTCATCAACTCACGAGCATGCTTAACTAGTCGGTTGACGGTCACATAAATGACTTTTCCGCTCTTTCTTCTCTAGCCATCGATGCTTTATTCGGTGTTCTTCTATGGTAATTTAATTTTTGGCTCGAACTCACAAGCTGGGTGTCATGATTGCCAGGCAAGCTCGAGCTTGTCATTCGAGCCGAAGCTTGTATTTTCATAAATGAGCTGAGCTTGAGTTAGACATAATTTGAGCTCGTCTCAACTTGTTTACACCATTATTTTTTGCTATCAATGCTTTAGTCAATAATCTTCATTTGAGGGAGGATGAGTTCTTGTGTTGAGCAAAGAGGTTGCTCGAGTATTTGGGCTAAACTTAATATTACTGCAGACACTCCCTGTCACGACTCAACCTGATATAACATTTATAAATTACAAGCTTGAGTTATTATGTACGAAGATTTTTCCAAAGATGATAAAAATGATGATGATATTGTTATAGATCCCGATTCTTGTGGCGTGTTTCAATTCTAAGTTTCATGTTCAAATCTTATTTCAAACATTTACTTTATGTTTGGTATTTGAGAATAATACATGCATGTCTTATTAAGTCAAGCATTGAAATCTATTAACATGTTTAATTTCTATCTTTAATTACCAAGATTTGTGGTCTATCAAATAACTTATTTATGCATTATATTTAAATTTATGGCTTTTTATTTTATTTTTTTATTACGAGGCTTACGCTTTGCTTCATATAGAAAAAACTTTTCAATTCTAGATTTCGTCTTTTTAAACATTGATACAATTTATGAAAAATGAGATTATAATTTGATGATAAAAAAGTTGTTTATATAGTTCAATTTATTTTAAAATATAATAGCAATTTTAGGGCGGCCAGTTGGTTGACATCCATGGTATAAGACTCCTCGGGTGAGGGTTCGAATCACCTTAAGATAGTTGGCCTTAAGTAGGTGATACTCAAATTTTTTGTCATTAGGGGTGGCTGGAGGCTCTTATTGGCCATTATTTTTAAATATATATTTTAAAAAACAAAACGAACCTCAACGTTATTCTAAAAGAGACTTGTTGGTAGCTGAGTAGGCTTGACATTAAACATTATTAGTCCTGCATGGGTTTCACACTTCGATTTATCATGCTTTGGTAGAGTTTTTTTAATATATATACATATATATATATTTATTTATATATATATATATAGTTAAAATATATATATATGAAAATAAATTCTAATAATTAGAAGTTAAACATAACAAACTACGTCATCCACAAATAGATTTCAACCTCTGCCAGTTTTCCGGAATTTCAACCTCTCAGCTCGCCTGAGCCCTACCTTCTTCTTCAATTTCTATCTCCTCCCACCTTGCAGCTGCAGCGCGCGCGCTCTCTATCTCTCTGTGGAGTATTGATCACTGTAATCGTTGCTATTTCTTCTTCTTCCAAAACCAAACCCTAAGTGCAAGAATTGAAAGCGAGGATGGGGAATACGGAGAAGCTGATGAACCAAATAATGGAGCTCAAATTCACTTCGAAGAGCCTTCAGCGTCAGGCTCGAAAATGCGAGAAGGAGGAGAAGGCGGAGAAGCTCAAGGTCAAGAAGGCCATCGAGAAGGGTAACATGGACGGTGCCCGAATCTACGCGGAGAATTCCATCCGAAAGCGCAGCGAGCAGATGAACTACCTCCGCCTGGCCTCCCGCCTCGATGCTGTTGTCTCTCGGTTGGATACCCAAGCTAAGATGCAGGTCATCGGCAAATCCATGGGCTCGATCGTCAAGTCCCTTGACTCCGCTTTGGCGACAGGCAACCTTCAGAAGATGTCTGAGACGATGGACCAGTTCGAGCGCCAGTTCGTTAACATGGAGGTTCAGGCTGAGTTCATGGAGGGCGCCATGGCTGGATCTACTAGCCTCTCTACTCCTGAGGCCGAGGTCAGTAGCCTTATGCAGCAGGTTGCGGATGATTACGGTCTTGAGGTCTCTGTTGGCCTGCCCCAAGCCGCTGCTCATGCCATTCCTAATTCCAAGGAGAAAGAGAAGGTTGATGAGGATGATCTGTCCAGGCGGCTTGCTGAGCTTAAAGCTAGGGGTTAGACGTTGATGTTGGTGATGATGATGATGATGAGGAGCTCATTATATGCTTGTGGGTGATTATTGCTCTTTAATGTGGACACTTTATCTTCGTTTTATATCTATGTAGTGTTTTTAACTTGAGAATGATATGCTATGGTATGCTATTAAACTAAGTGCTGTGTCAGTAAAACTCTTGTATTGGCAAATATGGTTTGCTTCATATCCCTTGCTGAGCTATTTAATTCATATTTCACTCTGTAAAGCCGAAAATTATATGTGTTTTTCAGTCATACACTGCTTACTCATGGATCCATGATCCATGATCCATTTGTATGCGCTTGTGTGGGCACCTATGTGCATGGGCACTTATTTGCATGCATGCATCTATTTGTTTTTCCATGCACATATTTATGCATACGCATCTTCTGTAATTTGTTCTCGAGTTTTTAATTTTTTTTTGTTTTTTGCAATAATTTATTTTTGTTTGTGCTCTCACAATTAAAATCAATATTATGCATCTTCATCTCCACTAATGAAACTAACAGTATATGTTTATTTAGTTTAAGCAGTCGGCCTTCAAGAAAGAATTGTTGTAATTAAATTTGTGAAATTAGTGGACAACATTGTAACATTTTTTATGATGTTATTTGCGAGGAACTATTCAATGAAATTTCATGTGCATTCCAAATTTTGTTTTTGTAAGTTTTCTTGGACATTTGCTAGCCTTATGACATTTGATCTGCACACCTTTTCTTCCTATTGCATTAGTAGTAAGTAATATATATATTTGCATTCCTTGTGATGTTTGTATATTTATTATTTTAGCCAGGCATTTAATGAAATAAATAAAAGATTAGGAAAGGGAAGTGAATGTTTAGAAGATCAAAACCTTATAATTAGTAGAACAAAGATTGAGTAATGTATAATTCTATTATGTATGATATTATTAATTATCATTCAATATTATTAAAATATGAAGTGATATATAGGTGTGACTGTTTTGAGTATCTTGAATCTATTGTACATAAGAATGGAGATATAAAATGTGAATACAAATTTTTAGTTTTTTATGGTAAGAGGTTATCATGAATTCTTAAAGTTAAATTTTGTAAAATTACAATTAGGTTTGTGAATTAGTATAAATTTGATTGTTGGGCTTTCAAAGAGTTTTTGATATACAAGTGGAGCATTATAGAAATGAGAATATTAAAATTGATGCGTGACAAAACTATGAAGGATAAATTAAGGAATAATTATGCTCAAGAAAAAGTTGGATTGATGTATTTTGAAGGTAAAGTGATTGAAATTAGACTTAAATAAATTGAGAATGTAGAACAAAAGGTAGAATGCAGCTGTTGGGCATGTTGATAAAAATAGTTTCAAAGGATTACAGTAGAAAAGGGGTAGACATTAAGTTACATGGATAAAATTTGTTTATGATGATGTTAACATGTGCATTGATTGTCAAGCTTACTCATTTTTGTCTACTTTACTTTATGGCGTCAAGCCTTATATTGCCAAGTGTTACATTGTTCTTGGCATTGTAAGTGTTCTCCTTAATATTGTGATATTAGGCTACATTTAAAATTTCCCATCAATTTTTACTATATTCCCCTAGAAATCTTGCAATCATATATATATCCTATAGTTATTAGTTACGTTATCAATTTATGATAAAAAATTTCATTAAAGATATATCCCTTTCAAGCTTCAGATCCAAGATGTAATATGATTTTTTAGGGTGAATAAGCTTTTCTAAACTAGGGTGCTTGGATCTAACGTAAAGATCTTAGTCCTCTAGTTTAATCTACCCTATGATCTAGGCTTTGTTGTGGTTTTGAGATGATATGATAAGCTTAGATCAAGAGATTTAAGTTTGTCATATTCTTTGGAAAATGAAGAGTTATAATATTGCCTTGATTGATCTTAAGCAATATCCTTGTTTTCCACTTAGAGACTCTCAGTAGTGAGATGAAGTGTGAGAGTTTGTGTGTGATCCTTGCAGATCAATAGAGACATGTGAATTGAGGTAGGGAAA
>NW_018165277.1:87007-93034 GCF_001263595.1 Phalaenopsis equestris | reverse complement strand
AGGGAAAGGCCAGGTCAAGGTGTAAATAGACTGAGAGCAATTGAATTTCTTTAATGTATAAAGGATTAATTGAAGGATTATATAGGCTCTCTTATATGCGGCCATGGGAGCATGACACATTTTAAACAGTTTAATAACAACTTTTAATTGTAAGTTGTTATTAAAATTTATTTAAATATAAACTAGACATAACAACATCATCCACTTATGTTATTTTTAAAGCATGTTTTAATCGATCTATTTACTTTGATTGCAACATTTGAACTCCTTTTAGTGCTTATTCATTCAGTAATGTTGAAAAGTTTCGAGCAAATGTTTGCCGGGAATGAATTAAATAATCTCATATTCCTTGTTGGCAGTTTTTTTGCTAGATTGTTTTTTTGAAGATTTGATAAAAGATTTGTAGTGTAGTAAGAGCTAAAGGCTCAATTAAGATGTCCCCACTAAACGAGCATGACTTGACTTCAGATGACCTCTTGCTTTTGGCACTCAACAGATCCAGTATTTTGTTTCCCGCTGCATAAGCTATGTCTTGCTGAGGCGAGCAGCAAGCTATGGAGAGTAAAGTTGAGCCTAGCGAGTTTCTTTTTCAATGAAAAGAGGCATTTGTAGCGTACTAGCATATTATCCCTCATATCGATTTTGCAGGGACTTCTAGAAGAGAATTGTATTTTTTAAGAAAATGGATCACTTCGTTCTGATAAGATAAATCATCATATTG
The DNA here is from genome assembly GCF_001263595.1 of Phalaenopsis equestris. NCBI lineage: Eukaryota > Viridiplantae > Streptophyta > Magnoliopsida > Asparagales > Orchidaceae > Phalaenopsis > Phalaenopsis equestris. Next base: position 92,313 of record NW_018165277.1, on the reverse strand, counting down.
AAAAGATGATCAACTGTATGTTTTCTTCAAATTAGAATCAACCAACTTCGAATCAGCTGTTTTTAAAAAAAATTTATAACAGGAGGGAAATGTTTTGCTGAACTTTTTGGCTCTTCTTTAATTTTTCTTACAGTAAGAGGAGTCTCCCATTCTCTGATATAGGGAAATTGCATGCAAGATTTTCTTAGGTTTTAAGCAGCTGTGGTGGAATACACTATCTGCTATTTTATGATAGATGATAAGGCTCTATCTTTTATCCTTCGAGCCCTCTTTTAACAACTCATTTTTCTACAACAGTATTATTTGATTTTGCCTTTGTTGTCACTTATAGTAAAGACTTTGTATTTTGAGATTTGAGCTAGCAGGATGATACAATAAGAAAACCTTTTGTCCAATCTACGAAGAATCAAGGATTCTTCTTTGTATTGAATAGCTCATTTTAACCTGAAAAGTGCTTTACAAAAGAAATTTGTGCATCCGACCATGTTAGAAAAATGGGTAATTTACACGTGTTACAAAGCAAATCTCTTTGCCAAAAAAAAATGTACTCCCCATTTAATATGTACTCCCCATTTAATGGAACTTAGAAAATGAGTTTTGCTTTCTTGTTCTCGTAGTTAGCCAGAAAAGTGGGAATGATTATTCTCTGTATATTATCGTTTGAGTACTTTTATAGTTGGAAGTTTGATGCTCACCTCTATTGTAATTTTTGTTTTGTTCAGCTGAATTGTTTATTTTTTCTTGTTAATTTGATAGGATCAATCCACTTACTAGGAGAGGAGCCTAACATGTGTAATGAGGAGAGAAGAGGCAGCTTGTATTCTCTTGGATATCTAGTTATGAGTTAGCCTCCATTTCTTAGCAAGTTAGTCATGCGGAACAATTGATAACTATTTGCTAGACCACCCTGATTTATTCTTTGTTTACTCATGAAATTAAAGTCCTACGCTTGCTTGGGATATGCTGGAGTAAGAGCAATAGGACATAATTGGCATGGCATAAAAAAGACTTTAATTTCATTTTTCATACGTGTTGCCCTGTATTTGTAATAACTTCTAGTTCTAATCTAAAAGGTCCATCTAATTTTTAAATCACGGGGAAATAACAAACTTATAACTATCCCTTAGAAAATGTGTGTGTGAGAGCGAGGGTGATTTGCGTGTAGAAGCTTGCTTTCTGATTGGTAGTTAGGCATCTCAAAATCTTTGAGGGTCTAACATTGTCGAATTCCTTCAATAATGTAATGCTTATTGATGTTATGACACTCAATAGTGATGTGACATTTTTAAAATTTGAATTAAAGACTTGTTTGAGTTAGAGTTGGGTGAAAGTTCTCTGTGGATCAAGGGAGGATGATTGTGCTTAATCTTAGATTAGTTTGGCATAATGGGCAAAAATCTTAGGTCAAGTTTACATGATTGGCTAATCCAGGCCAAGAAATTAAGGTGTTGGAGAGCCTTCTGAATCATAGCCTCTTGTTTATTTTTGTACGTACAGTGTAGATTTGAGTTGAAAGTGAACTCTTACTCGAAACTGTTTAGCTTCTTGAGTTGGCTTGTTTTTGGCTCGTTCTTGTGTTGGCGAGGTCAGGCCTTCTGGGTATGTAATATTGAAAGGAGTATGATTGGGTCACCGGATCATTATTGAGTTTGAATAGTTTTCTTCTAAGACTGCAAGCTAGTAGGTTAATCAGGGGAGGTTGTTTTTTTTTATCAAAACGAAAGTATTATATTTACCTACTCACATTCTTCAGCTGTATAATTTAATAACAATCTCCAAGTTCTTCGACAGTGCAGCATTGTGTTGATTGATAATGAGCTTTCATCCATTCTTGACTACTTAATACATTTGTCATCTTCATAATAAATATCATTTTGTTTCAAAGATATGCATTGCCTATAATACATGGCACACATCCATTTTTTCCCAACTCATATTTTCCAATTGTATGGCTAGCTAGAGGAGGCTTGATTGTATCGTTCAACACCCTTCGCACTTTTGCTTCGATTGTTGCCATCTAATCGATCTCTCATCTTAGGTAAAAGGGATGGAATTAAGCCTTTTATGGAAGTTTGGAATTCCATCAATGTAGCTGCTAGATACCTAATTCTTCAACTGGGAATTCAGTTACAATAATACATGCAATGGAACTTTAAGGGCTAAATATGATCAATTGGACTCTGAAGTTCGCAATATGCCAAATCACATAAACCAATTGCCATTTCTTTAGTCATCATGGTCTAACTTTTCTTTGACTTCAAAGGGGTTAGGTCTCTTCCTTTTGCCTAATTTTTGTGCTTGCAACTTTTTTCGCTCTTTTTGGATGGAGCGATCTTCCTGACTTTCCTATGTGAACCATTTGAGGTCTCTTTTACAACTTGTTTTGGTAAGGATGTGATGAGTATTAGGGATGAAGATAGAGAAGGAGGGATGACAATTTAGAAACAAAAATTTGTAATTCCTTCTGTTTCAAGTATGAAAAATCAATGGATTCACTGAATCTGAATCAAAATGCAAGAGGAAGTCGGTGTACTGATTGAATCTGAATCAGAATGCATGATGATTATTGCTGCTTGTGCGGTATTTATTTTTTTTCATTTGAATTTTAAACCATAATTAGTTTTTTTAGATTCATTTGAATTTTAACCATAGTCAGTATTTTAGCTTATCAAGTTAAAAATACCATCAACTATAGTATCTGTAACAAGCCTGCTTTCTGGAACCTGGCTAATTCTCCATTGAGGAAAATATGCCATCAATTTCAGAAATTACTGGGATTTAGTCTTGTAAAATAACTGTGAATGGGTGAAAATACATGAATGTATGGGTTCTAGAATTATGCTTCTGCATCAGAAGATTCTGAAAAAAACATTGTTTTCCTCTTAGGATGACATTGGAAACCTCATTAAGGTTAAGATTTTAGATTCTTTATAAGGGTCATGTTGAAATGAGTTGGCTCTTTGTCAGTGTAGATTGATTTCTGAGCGTTAAAATAGAAGGTTTGCGGCACCTAACTGAAGTACTTGTATTGTTGGTCCATATTAAGTCACATCGATGGATTTATTTATCTTGTAACTCATGATTTCACCAATCATGAAATGCCCGAGTGTCATTGTTCGGCTGGTATTGGAGCTGTATTCCGAGATGAATTGGGTCATTGCGTCAAAGCAACGGGGCGTCACTGAGAACATTGGGATAGCGCCCGGGTGGAGCTTGAGGCAGCTCTTTCATTTAAAAGCTGGTTCGAACCTTGGTTGTGTGAGGTTCGTGATATTATTATTGAAGGAGAACAAAAATATGCAAGGATAATAATTACTGTAACAATAATAATCTATTGAATAAATAGGAATTTATACAGCATAATGCAAGGCTAAATTATTGCTCTAAATTATTATGCACATGAAAATGAAATCTACTGATTTGTTTATAATAAATAATAGAATATCAGCAGCAGAACTGACAATCCTAAAATATCTGAAAGCCTAATACAAATATATGTCTATCATCTAATAAATAATAGTTACTTCGAATAGAAGGGATACGAGACGCAATCTATTTGAGATTCAATCGACGATGTCCAATGAAATTTCATTTGATGTGCCTACGACAAAAAATTTAATTAGAACCTAACAATCAAAGAGACGGCACAATTAAGTCTAAGCCCAAGTCTACTCATACTTATAAAACCATCTGTGATATAAGTTCCTCCAAAATTCTCCTTAGCTAACTAGTATCATTATCTTTATAATTTTATTAATTTAGGAGACCTCACCTTTATTGACTTAGGGTCCGTTTGGGGAGCTTATAAGTGCGGGTGGCGTTTTCAAAACGCTGCCGTACCGTTCGGTTCGCGCGTTTCGCCAACTTATCCGAAACTGCATTTGAGTTTTTACACTAAATGCAGACCGCGGGTTGACATCTGCGGCCGGCCCGCAGGCCGCGTTTCAGGATAAGCAATTTATCTTGAAACACACAAGTTGCCTCAAACAGACCCTAAATGATAATTTTTCTTACTGTATCAATGAGCACAGAAATGTCAGCTGCAACTGAGGATGTCTTATAATAACTAAATCTATAATTTTTATCGTCATTAAAAATATATAAAAAAACAATTATGTTAAAACTAATTCTTACTTAAGATTAGCTGTTTATGAAAGCAAGGATGAAACGGGAAGAAGCTCATGATTACAATTGCGTAGCAAAAGAGGGATGACGGCTGGAGCTCATTTTATTATAGCCATCAATTTTCATTGATGTCATGGCTTCAATAATTTCTAAGTTCATTTAATCATCACTCGTTACATAAAAAAATTTTTAAGAGAATATGATTAATTGTATGAGAGGATGACTATGATTTAATATATGCATATATATATTCCGCCGCGTTTCCAGGTTTGTTGGTAGAACATCTGCTTCGGCAATATAAATCCCTTATGGTCTGAGATTCGAATTCCTCCTCTGACAACTGATGTCTTATGGAGGGGGTTCCCGAATATTTAGGCCATGGGTCTTAAAACAAAATTGCTATATTGTTTGAGCAAATTTATTTAAATCGCCATAAAACTCTGATGGAACTCAATCTTAATAATACTTTGATGTTGTAAAATACAATCAAGTTTACATTAGGTGATAGAATATAAAAAGAAAGGATGAGAATTCATTCTTATAAGTGAATACGAACAGACCCGGAACTATGTAAATCAAACCTATTTAAGCAACATTAATCATTTATTAAAATATTTTTAAAGATTTTTTTATTTTTTACATAACTTTATGATACATTGTTTTTAATTCTAAATAATTTAAAAATACCAACTTAAATAAATTTAAGAATTTAATGAATACAACCTAATTTTACTCAAAGGCTTGAAAAACTTGTATACTTTCTAAACTATTATTTATCAAGAACTCAAAACTCCAAACTTTAGTACTCTTAATTAAAAAAAATAAAAATTAATATTTTCTAAATTTTGAATTAATGAATGGTTAAACAAAAGTTTAACAAAAAGCAAGAGGGGCATTTACATACCGCCCAAATCATATGTTCCTAAACTTTAATTTATACATTAAAAATACCTATGTTTTGACTTTTAAATAGTGAAATACACCTTTTCATACACAAGGTGACATGGAAGAATTAAAATTTAGGTATCAGATATGTAATTATATAGAAATTGAGTGCAATGTATGCATCTCTTTCTAAATCTTTATCAACTACGAAAACTAACTAGCATCAACAAAGCTGGAAACCACAAAATCATCATCAACATCATAAAAATCAACAGCCCAACTCATCATCATCATCA
>NW_018165277.1:80652-86907 GCF_001263595.1 Phalaenopsis equestris | reverse complement strand
AAGAACTCAAAACTCCAAACTTTAGTACTCTTAATTAAAAAAAATAAAAATTAATATTTTCTAAATTTTGAATTAATGAATGGTTAAACAAAAGTTTAACAAAAAGCAAGAGGGGCATTTACATACCGCCCAAATCATATGTTCCTAAACTTTAATTTATACATTAAAAATACCTATGTTTTGACTTTTAAATAGTGAAATACACCTTTTCATACACAAGGTGACATGGAAGAATTAAAATTTAGGTATCAGATATGTAATTATATAGAAATTGAGTGCAATGTATGCATCTCTTTCTAAATCTTTATCAACTACGAAAACTAACTAGCATCAACAAAGCTGGAAACCACAAAATCATCATCAACATCATAAAAATCAACAGCCCAACTCATCATCATCATCATCTTCCTCACCAAAAAAGTCGTATCTGCTGAAATGCTTCACTCTGAACCTCCATTCTTCTTTACCTGCATCAAATGACATGAACTCAGCTCCTTGTTCCTCAGTCTTCTTCTTCAACATCTCTATATATCTCTCAACCTTCGGGCCTCCAGTATATCTCTGCCCAGTTTTCTTGTTGTAGCATTTGATGTCAAGAAGAGTCACTTCAGCCGGTTTGTTTAGCCCTTGACCGACGGACGGCTTTTTGCTCTCGTCGCTGTACACGACGACCTCACGATGGTTGAACTGAACAATGGACTCGAGATCGAGCCTCCTCACATCAGTTTCGCCGAGGAATTTTATGCTGCCGTAGGCTTTGTGGCCGACGACGAAATCCTTCACGCGGCGACAGAAACCGGGCGCAGCATACCGGGCTCGGCACGTTCTTTGGCGGCGAGTTCGGGGATGCTTGGTTCGCAGAAGTAGTTGTCAAGGGAGAGTTTTGGCATTAGAGCTTCGATTTCTGCGCCGTGTTCATAAGAAATGGCGGCCTCGCTGGCTCGACGGCTAGAAATTGACAAGTGGGAGCCTTTGGTTCTGTTGGCATGGTTGTCTTTAAGGCCACTTGGGTGTTGAGGGGGTTTGGATGGAGTTTGTTCTGCATGGCCGCTCTCAGCTGGGCTTTCTGCAACATTGCATGGTGAGTAGTATAGAATAGAAAAATGGAGGGTATATAATATCAATATTGCAAATGAGAACATATGAGTATGGGATAGATAAGCTATAATAATTAGATGGAAGATTTACATGCATATCATTTAATTCCTAATTAATTTTATATGTCATTTTAATTCCTACGTATTTAGGTGTTTCTCAGCAGTAATACCACATACTTCTACGTTGGTATCTTAATATACTTCTATGTTGTATTTACTGAATACTATGTGCATTAAATCCATGACCACAAATCAATTTGGGATTTTGAATTTTTAATACAATATATTCTTCCATATAGTATATGAAAACAAGCATGATCATTGGATGAAGCCCAGACGCACAAAAAAAAAAAATTATATATAGCTCACCATGAAGATCAGCTGTATAAGATTCATCAACAGTGGGAGCAGATGGCGCTGCATGAATTTTACCTGGATAAATTTTACCTGGAATATAGCATGAAATATCAGTAAACTTATATAAAGAATGATAATTTATACTGCAAATGAGGATTCATAAAGCTGACCCAAAATAGTTTGGGATAAGGCTAATGATATTGAACTTAAAAACATTTTAGAAATGACAGAATGACACGATAATCAATTTAAAAGAAATCCATCAGCGCTTCGCAAGAAGAAGGGGCAGCCATGAATCCATATTTAGTAGTGGCAGATTATCTACCCATGCATTTGTATAATTTATCAGAAAAAAAAAAAAAAATTTCAACGAGTTACACTTGTTCCAACTCCCAACAACTTCGATCATAGTTTACCATCTTATCATCAGAGAAGACTCAAAGCATTATACATATTAATGGCATGCTATCAATACCAAAAATATTTTATAAAGTGCCAAAATAGTCCACTGACTATTTACATGTCATTTTAGTCCCATAGTCTATAAAAGTACCAAATTAATTCCTATACATTTTAAATTGAGGCTAAAATAGTCCACAGTGTGAATTATTTCAACCCATGTTAAAAGACTCTTAAGGACTAAATTGACACTACTACATCTTGCAAAAAGTCAGAGGACTATTTTAACATTTTTTTTATATTTTACAATTGGAAAGACTATTTGCAAGAGATGCACCAATAAAACTAACTTGACCGCAGTTTTTTAATATGGGATTTAGCAAGAAGTTTACCCCTTGAAAGAGAATTTTACTTCCATTATATGGTTATTAATAATCTGCACTTCAAGTTTACACATTTAATCGTTCAAATTGCTCAAGTTTAGACTCTGCCAAGGCTCACAGGAGCTGTTATTTGTATACATACCACACACTTCAAATTAAAAATTTGTGTATTATTAATATAAGTATTAAAGTTTAGCTGTTAGATATGTAAATATATAAGAATTGTGTGATATGTATACAAATTCCCAAAGTTTTTAACTGAAATACTTAATAACCAAATTGCTTGGCAAGTACTTTATAGAAGTTCCATCAGTCAAACTAAAAGCAATCAATAGTCAATGCTGTAAATGCCCACGAATGCAATAGACAATTGATTAAAAGAAAGAACACCTTAACTCAAATGTTTAGCATTATCCTTAATCACTAAGTAAATTAGAGAATAACATATATAAGTGGCTATCTATACCTTTAGAAAACATCAATAATCAGGAAAAAAAATTGAGCTTTACATATTAAAAAAGGGAAACTTACATACACAGCACACAATTCTTATGTATTTTACATATCTCACACCTAAAATTTCATATTGACACACATAACATTTTAGCGCTTTAAACCTATGCATGAAAAGGTGCATTTGACTTTTAAAAAAAATGGTAAAAGTCCTATTTTTGATGTGATATTAAAGATTTGAGTGTTATGTGTGTTAACTATGAAAGTTTAGGTGTGAGATATGTAAATACATAGAATTGTGCGCCATGTATGTAAATGCCCCATTAAAAAAAAGCTCGAATTGATAATAATATTGTTTTAGTTGAAGTCCCTTATAAGTATCACTAAGCTAATATAATTTCAGCTTGCACAACCTGCCAGTCATAAACAAGGGAAAAAAGAATGACACATAAAATCAGAAATTTTTAGATTACCATTGTCGCTAGATGAACCAACGATATTTTTTGACACTGATTGTTTATTAACATCATTTGTAGAAGGCCATTGTTCAATTGGACGAACAAATAGTGCCCCTGGATTCTCCCCTGGGATAATTAGTGCGTCTGCATTTGGAGTCGTTGGAGCCACTTCATCATCATTGAAGAATGGTACCTGTGAAATAACAAATTTTTATTAGCTCATACTTCTGCCAAAGAAGATCACATGGAGTTAACAATATACAATAGACAAATAATCAGGGGGCAATTACATGCATAACACTCAAAACATTGCTATTTACAAACCTAGCTCCATCCAATCCATTTTTTGAATTCCTACTCAAATATCAAAATTCACGAGAAAACCCAAATCCATGTTTTCCATTGTTATTGAATTCTCAATAGTTTGAACAAGGAACGCATAAATGCATCGGTTCAACAGTTCAAAAGATCACCTAGGAGTTAGTTTTGTAAATAGCAATGCTTCGAGTTTTGTCTACATAATTATTCAAATAATCAGTTGATGAAAATCGAGCAAGAGATCCCGATTTTTAGATTTAGAATAAGCTAACCCTTTCACTATTGCCTTTACGCTGATATCTCCTGGCTGGCAACCGGATTCTTCTCTGTGATACATGTCTAGAAGCCACTACTGATGAATACCCTACTGGAGCTTGTTTGTCAGAAACCTATAAAAACGAAATAAAATATTATGCCCATTTGAAATGTCATTTTTGGCACTAATAAAAAACCATTTAGCAAGATCAATCGCTATGTTTATCTAGCAAAAAATAGAGAAAGAAAAATGAAAAAGTGTGAAAAGTCTCCTGACTCTTTGCAGGGGGTCATTCTAGCCCTAGAGCTTATAAAAGTGTCAATTTAGTCCCAAATCCTTTTAATATAAGACGAAATAGCCATCACGAAGAACTATTTTAACCCCAATTTAAAGAATCTGGGGAGTAATTTGACACTTTATACACTCTGGGAATAAAATGATCCCATGTAATAGTCAGAGGATTATTTTGACACTTTACTCATAAAAAAAAATACATAATACAAGAGCATAACCAGTGGTCACTTAAATATAACTGGTAAGATTTCAAAAAACTTACAGGCAGGCTGGAAATTCCATATTGAACTGATGGAGCAGAAGAGCTCTCATGACCACCAATAGACATCTGAGGCATCACAGGGAGCATTCCAAAAGGATTTGTTATGGACGTGGGTTGCATGACATTGTTAGCCTGAAAAGCAGGGCTGCCACACAAGAAAGGCAAATAAGAAATTATCAGTCAGACTATCTATCAGAATATTAAAATATTTATTAATACAGAATTCTAACACTATCATATGAAGAATTCATTACGGGAGCATTCCCTGTTGAAATATTTTTGGGGTTATATATATATATATATATATATACACCACACAATTCTTGTGTAGAAGAATTAATTACGTAGCTAACATCTAAACATTAATGTTTACTAATGCGACACCCAAGTCCTTAAATCATATAAAAAATCTCATTAACATTAACTTTTCTAAACTGAAATAAACCTTTTACCTGTACATTTGATATGATTGAGACATTAAAATGCGATACAAGTAGCTATCAAAATGCAGGTGTGATATAAGTAAATACATCAATATTGTACGGTTCGTAAATCCCCCAAATATTAATTGGAAAATTTCAAGTGATTGCATTTTAACTTTTCCCAAAGAAGTGTTACATTTATTAGACTTGTTCCTCTGAAAAAATATTATTTATCATTGGCAGAGACATGTCCAAAATAACTGAGATGAATATATGAAAACCACCAGGATATTATCTGCAGGCATTGCAACGGGAAATTCTGTAAATGAACTTTATCCAATTACACAGACAGCAACGTCAAAAAAATTAGGATAAAAAGGATATATTGAGAGTAAAACTTAAGACTACGAAATTTCAATCTTAAACAAAAAAAGTAACTTAAACAAAAGAAATTGCAAAAACAACATTTGTATTCTACAAATTGTTTGTTTATATTTTGCTACAATAAATGAAAATGGACATGCTAATCCCAAAGGCCAATCTCCAAGGAAAATGGCTAATAAACATGTGTGAAATTGTTTTCAGTTCCAGACTATAAAAAATGACCAAAAGAAAATGTGATTTTGATATTTACCTAACTAGAGGAAATCAATTTTCTCTCAAACATGGCAGAATGCACCATCTTCACCACAATAAAAATAATTCTATGGATAACTAGTGATATAGTGTACTTGAACTCCTGAAACCTCATTATGCAGAATGGCTACGTGCATTCAATCCATATGACTGCTGCAAAAAAATCCTTAAGCACCAACACATCCCATTTTATTGCATAAAAGCTATTGTTTTATTAAGCATAGCATATCTTGTCTCCACGTACAGATATTGGAGGATCCTGCAATCTTCGAGTTTCAAAAAGTAAAAAAAAAAAAAAAGACATTATGGAATTCCTCGTGCACCACTGCCTCTTTTTATAACTTGACACTGATTGTTTAAAGAAAAAAAAGGGGAAATAAATGTATTTTAGAGTAGACAGATGCCTCCAACAACTCTAAAGAAGCTAACAACTACCTAAATTTATCAAAGTCAAAGATAATGTTCAGAATATTTGAATATATAACAGAAACATACCTCGGTCCAAAAGTTCCCTGATTAAAGGAGCTGGGGAAGCTACCGAACCCTCCAGAAGGAGCTGAAATGAAGATGGTAAATGTGAAATAAGAAGTTATCTGTATGTTCACGTATGACCTAAGTTACTATAAAAGGCACTTAAAATAAGGTTCACAAAGGAAATAAAAAATTACATTAATGATTTGGTTTACCTATTTGTGCCTGCCCAAGGTTACCAAAAGAAAAGTTACTTGATGGTCGTGCAGGAGCAGACTGTTGAAAAGGAGTGGAAAAGGAGGGCTAGCAAGCAGAGGTACAGTGAAAAAACAATGTCAGTTAGTTCAATGAAAAGAAATATATATATATATATATATATTAATTATAACATAGTAGAAAAAAATTAAAGCAAAAGTTACATTCAGTTCAAAGAAATTATGGGAAATACA